>NW_004443948.1:1429308-1440850 GCF_000243295.1 Trichechus manatus latirostris | reverse complement strand
ATCTATTCATAATAAAAAATATAAACATATATGTAAAAAACCCAAACCAAATTCATTGCCACTGAGTTGATTCTGACTTATAGCAACCCTATAACACAGAGTAGAACTGCCCCGTAGGGTTTCCAAGGCTGTAATCTTTACAGAAGCTGACTGTCACTTCTTTCTCTCAAGGAGCAGCTGGGGGTTCAAACCATCAACCTTTTGGTTAGCAGCCATGCGCTTTAACCACTGTGCCACCAGGGCTCTTTGAAGTATATATACCTATACATATGTACACACACACACATATATTGAATATACATAATGCTTAGAAATATTCTGAATTATTTTAGTAAAATGTAAACTCCACAAGGCCTAGATTTCTTTACTGTGTAGTTCACTGATGATGATGAACGGAGCCTGGTCTGGGTATAGCTCAATATACATTTTTAAAATAAATTAAATCATTATTTATGTGAAATAAATATATTACACTTTCTTCATTATTTTATAAATGGCAACTCAAATGCCATCTAATACATAACCAGCATGCTTCACTAAAAGGTATATGTAGTGGACTGTGTTTTCTGTAATACTCTGTCTAATTTGGTTGAGGATATGCATTGTGTCCTGTTACCCCTGTCCAGGCCCAGCTGCAGGGGTAGGGACATTGTATCATTGCTTGAAATCAGGTTACTCCTAGGCTGCTCAGTATATAGTAATACGTGTTAAAGGAACAATACAGTTCTGTGGAAATCCAATTTTTGTTAGCAAGCTTTGACACAAAACACCTTTACTATTAATGTGCAGGGTGAATCTCCTGGGGTCCCTGGGAATATCCTAGTGTGCAATGTGACTTTTCTAGAGGGGACCCTTTTTGGGGAAATAGAAGTCTAGACTGTGATCTGGAGGTTTTTGTCTCTCCCAAATTACAGTGACTTAGATTAAATATAACAAAAATTTATTTGGTGGTAAGGAAATTGCTGATGTAGTGCCATAGATAAAACCTTGACTTTTTTTTACATTTCCTTTTTTAAGATTGATGCACAGATTTTCTATTTGTGAATGGTTAGGGAATTCCTATCAGGTTTAATTCAAAATAGTATTTACTGAACCTCTGTGTAAGTTTTTTCTTAGAATTAGACTGAAGCTTTTCTCAGGTTTGACTCATATATTCACTAATTAAGAAAAATGAAACCTAATTTTTCTGGCTTTATTTCCAGGGCACAAATCATTACATCCAGATTAGTAATTCAGTAAATATTTCGATATTAAAAAAAAAAAAAAAACTCTTTATCTCATTCAGAAACTGAAATGATTCCTTGATGTGGCATTTTTATCCATTATATATGATCTATGTTAAAATCTCAAGAGAATTGGCTAGTGAAGTGAGTTGAGTGGTTCACTGTTTCCAACCTGAATGCATTATGTGGATTTGATTTTAACATGAATTTTTCTTACTTCAAAGCAGGAGCAAGAGACAAGTTATACCATTCTGAGGGCAAGAGGTACAAACGTTACCATCAGTAGCCTCAAGCCTGACACTACATATGTATTCCAAATCCGAGCCCGAACAGCAGCTGGATATGGGACCAACAGCCGCAAGTTTGAGTTTGAAACGAACCCAGACTGTATGTATTAGCTTAATGTGGTGTATAGGGGCAGGGCTTTTTTTGCAAAAACGGGTCTGATCATTTATTCTCATTCTCTCTGAGGCTTAACCAAATGTGACACCTTGAAAGTACATTGCTTCAGCCATTTAGTAATTTGCATAGCGTTGTGTCTGTGTATTTGTGTTTGTGTGGGTGTGCATCTGTGTTTTCTCTTTGGCAAATCAAACATATTCTAATGTCTGGACTGCATCTGGTTTTCTAATAGCCACAAATTACTTTTGCGGGACATTGTTTAATATGGTAGCACACTGCCAGTGCCTGTTAATCCAGATATTCCAGGTTCATTGCATGATTTTCAGTGAACTACAAAAAAGAAACCTGCCGATCCACGAAAATCTTAATTTTGTTTTAATCCTTAACACATTGAATCTTATTATAACACTTGGAGAATAAGGGTTTTCTATAATCGGTTTTATCACTTTATTTACGTTCACAAGTAATTTTGGATAGTCCATCCATTTGACCCCAAATTTGGCTTTTCTAAAATTGGCAAACATTTTGTGCATAGAAGTTTTTCTACACATTAGAAGAGTCCTCTGCTAAAATGTAGTTTTCAAAAAGTTAAAATCATGATATGGTACTAATATAAAAAGAATGCAGATTAGAGATTATACTTAATTTATTAAGTAGTGAGGAGACGAGTAAAACTGATTCAAATGAAACTTGAAGAACACGCATACACATGTGCACACATAAGTGAACATATTTTCACGCCTACTAGAAGCATTCAGGATTGACAAAAAGTTATAAAACTGTGTCAATTAATAAATAGAATGAACTATTTTATGACACTTTTTGTTTTTTTGGTCAGACAATTAGGATTGTTGTTTGTAATAACAAGCTGTGACTTCTACAAAGTATTGAGATTTTAAATTTTAAATTCAAAGTGTTCTTAAAAATGCAGTGGTTTAGTTTATCAGCTCCATAGTTGAACATTTCTACTCAGAGGAGAGCTGACATACTCATATACACAAAGCTATCCTTAAAGACCTCTCCTCATCCTTCTCCTCATCCTTCTGTGATGCCATGAGAATAGAGAAACCACCGTCAGAAAACATTAGAAACAAAACTTAGTAAGATACCATAGATGTCCATGGCAACAAGATTTAAAATAAAATTTCAGATGACACAAAATAATAGATTTTGAAAATTAACATTAGTAGTTCTAAGTCTTGGTTCAATTTGTAGGTGGTGTAAAGAAATTTTTTTTTTCTATTTTAATGATTATCGATTGACTTTTTTTTCAAACTTTTAAATAGCTATTTGAATTAACAGCAACAACAATAAAAACTAAATTTGATTTACTAGGAAATACCCCAAATCACAGAAATAGGAGAAGCAAGTGTTTATTCTATTTTGTGGTAGAAATAAGGCATATTGAGGGATGGGAGGCTCAGATCACCATTAGACAAACTGTATTATGTTGATGCATGTTTTGAAACCTTCATGTTAGCTTGTATGTTCCTAATCAGCACATAGCTCTAATTTATCTGATAAGTAAATTTGCAAAAACAACAACAAAGTCCAAAATTCAAATGTAATTCCAGATTTGCCACAGATATTGCTGTGGTAGTGTTTACACATGAACTTCTAATGAGGCTTCAGTGTCTAAGGCTTAAGAAATATTCCATTTAAAAACTGCAGGGTCTTAAGATTTTTGCCAAGGTAAGTTTTATACTTGTCATATATTGAGGGAGAGAGGAGGAAAACAGACTAGAAAGAAAAATATGACCTTTTCTCCTTCCCTATTCCATTTATAAAAATCTCTAAGTTGAGCCCTTTGATTTTTTTAAATCAATTTATCCTTAATGCTTCACCTAAGAATTCATCTAGACTTTAAATGTAAATGAGAGGAGAAAAAAAAAGAGGTCTGTTTGTCTTAGAGGACAAAAGACAAAAATCAACTCTCACCCTATTTTGTAAATCAAAATGACATAGTCATAAATGCTATGGGTTTTTAAGAGTCTGAATTGTTATATGTTGATACTTAAAAGATATGAAAAAGACTCATGTTTGTATTCCTTAAACATTTTTCTCATTGCTTCTAGTTTTTATTTTTAAAAATTACATTAAAAAGTTCTCTTTCATAACGCATGAAAATGTTTCTTAGTCGGAAGAGAAAACCAAACCAAACCAAACCAAACCCAGTGCCGTCCAGTCGATTCCGACTCATAGCGACCCTGTAGGGCAAAGTAGAACTGTCCCACAGGGTTTACAAGGAGCTGCTTGGTGGATTCGAACTGCCAGCCTTTTGGTTAGCAGCCAAGCTCTCACCCATGGCACAACCAGGGCTCCTTTCTTAGTAGGGCACAGTGTATTCTAAGGTTGACTTTAGAGGACATTTGCTGAATTTGGTTTATAATAAAGCTATTGAAGCAAAGTGGAGCACATATTTTGCTAAGTGCTTTGAAATATTTTTTTAATATGTCAATACTTTACATTCGTTATCATCCTCATTTTATATATGAGGAAACTGAGGCATAGAGAGGTTAAGTAAGTTTTCCAAAGTCACACAGTTAGTAAGTGATGGGTCTGATTCTAGAAACCATGCATTTATGGGACAGCATATAAAGCATTTTCATAAACATCTCATTTGATCTTGTTTTGTAAGCTATCCAGATATTACTATTGCTTTTATGCATGATTTAGTACTCACAGTTTATATATTTTTTTCTGAGGTCACAGAACGACTAAGTAAGTTTTGTGGACGAGTCTAGAATCTCTGGGCTTTGAAATCTTGATTCAGTGCTGCTGTTGTCCATTTAAAAGGAAGAAAAAAAATGATGCTAAAGTAAAAGTCACAGAAAACAAAAAGTACAGAAGAGAAGGACATTCTTAGAGTGAAGGCAGCTTCCACCAAAGCTAGAAGTAAAAACACCATGCCAAGTTTAGGAAAAGACAGTCTTAATTGTTTCTGGAAACTCTCAGTGGACAGAAACTGAATCCAGGATTTGTGCTCAAGAAAGCCAGGCATAATGTAGTAGCTAAGAGCAAGGACTTTGGAACCAGACTGACATTTATTAGCTGGACGACTTTGGACAAGTCATTTTAATTCTTCATGCCTCAGTTTCAGAAATGCCTCAGAAATTAGGGAAAATAAATGTGCATATATCAGTAGGGTTTTTATGTTGATTAAATTAGTTGATATTTGTAAAGTTCCTAAAACATTACCTAATATACTAGGTAGTCAACAAGTATGTGTGTCTAAATAAATAGTCCATAATTTCAACATCCAAACAATTTTAAGAACAAAAATCTGTGCGAGAAAGCTGAGTTTTAGAATTGAAGGATTCTATTGGATATTAGTATGGAAGACAAGCCCCAGAGACAATTAAATTAACACTCCCAGATGTCTCACACCTCCTTTAGGGTGTTTTTAATGAGTGGTGTGTAGTAACTTTAACCTCTTGGACGCTAATTAAATCAGCCCTTGAAAACCCTATGGAGCACAGTTCTACTCTGATACACAGAGGGTCGTCATAAGTCAGAATAGAGGTGATGACAACTGATTTTTAAGGGAGGCTGAAAAAGGTAGAATGGGATCATTATGTAGAGAATTTTGCATACCAAAATCAGGATTCAAATATAATTTTGTAGGACATAAAGTACTTTACAAGTTTGTCACCAAGAAAATAATATATCAAAAATATATAATATTTATTGACCACTTCCTATATGCTTGGCACTATTCTAAATGCTTTATTTGAATTAATTCATTTAATTCTCACACTAACCGTATCAGGTCACAGGGCTAATAAGTGGCGGAGTGAGGATACAAATATAACCACTCTGGTCATGAGAATGAGCTCCTACCACTCCCCTTTAAGGAGAGAAAGCCAGTAATACTCTTAATTAGGATGGATTACCATAGCAAACCACTGGAAACAGGGAGAGGGGTTTGGTTGCATTATTAGACACGAGCCAAATTATTAGACAACTATATAACACACATCGAATCAATATTATTCATTTACATGATTGCTAATTTCAGTAACAAAAACACTCTCTGTGTTCTAGAGAGTGTCCTGGAGTCATAGATATTTAGAACTAGATGGAACCATACAGACATTTTACTTTAAACCCTTCTTTGACAGAAGAAGAAAGAGAAACCTTCTTTCTCCTGTCATGTTTCCCCTCCCAATCTTACTAAACTTTATCATATAAATTGGTTAATAAAACTAGAGAATTCAGAACTTGCTACTATTTATAAATTATTACAGCGTATAAAATGAAAAGCACAAGTTGCAGTCTACCACTGTACATACTTACTGTATGTTTATGGGGCATTTTTGAAACACCAGGTTAAGCTATTTTCAAACTATTCACAGATCTCTAGCCAATGGATGGGGTTGTACCAGTGCAGGTTCTCTGGGAAGCAAATGCCAAGACAGAATTAAAGAGTAAGGGCTTTCTAGAAAGAAACACCTGTGAAGGATATAAGGAGGAAGGGACAGGAATTGTAAGGAGAGCCTCAGGACTAAGATGCAGCTCTGAAATGTATGAAGGGAGATAGAGAAAGAAGGGCTGGAGGAAGAGCCTCAGACGGCTGTGCAGTTCGGAGAGTCTCAGCCAAGCCAATGGGAGCTCAGAAGGAAATTGCCCATTAGAGGAATGGCCTGGCTCCAGTTCCCCTGCATTGCCTAGTCATTGAGGAGAGCGCAGCCTGTGCGTGAAAACTGTGGTGGATCCTGAAGGTGCAGCAGCTGGAGACTGTCTGTTCACTGCACTTTTGGCAGCAGGGAGATCTGAGCAGGCACCCCCACGGCTGCCACAGTAGTGTAAACAGTAGTTTGCTGGTAGTAAAGAATAAAGTGCTTGCAACAGTTTATGATTTTGCCATCCTACCACACTCTGAGCTCTTTTTCAAATGCTTAGAAAACTTGTCACAGCTTATCTGCCACATTTTCCTGGTATCATTTAACTACTCCTAAAATCTCATATTTTAGAGAAAACCTTCCCAACTTAGATTTGACTGGGTTGAAGGTGCTCTGTTGGATTCTAGGAAAAGGATAGTATTCAGCTAACTAAACTCTCCGCTCTTTTGATTAGTGATTTGTTCATTTGTTCAAAGAGCCTTTACCCCAAGAATAACATATGCAACGGTGTGGACATATGAAAGGGGCTGATCTAGGAGCTATATATGTTTTAGAAAGCCTAGAGATTAGGATGTTTATGGAGTTTGTCAGCAGATGAGGCTGAAGTTTTAGGCTACAGAATTTGCATTTTATCCTAAAAGTGATAGAGAGCCACACAAATATTTTAAGCATGGGAATGACATGATCAAATCCATAGTTTAGGAGCACTCAAAGCAAGGTAAAAGATAAACTAATATTTTAGAGGGCTTGGTAATTAATTGGAAATAGAACGGTCAGGAGAGGGAGAAGCCAAGGTGACTTCTTAATGTATGGTCTTGATCCTTGCTACTCAAATTGTGGTGGTGGTGGTTGTTCTTAGGTGCCCTTGAGTTAGTTCCGACCCCTAGCTACCCTATGTACAACAGAACAAAACACTGCCTGGTCCTGCGCCATCCTCACAATCATTGCAGAAAAATGTGGTTGGTGGCGTTGAAATCAGCAGATCAACATCACCTGGGAGAGTGTAAGCAATGCAAAATCTCATTCCCCACTCTAGACCAACTAAAGTAAAAAATGCATTTTTAACAAGATCCTCAAATGGTTTGTATGAATATTAAAGTTTGAGAAGCATTGTTCTAGGTCAAGCATCAGAAAACTTTATCTATAAAGAGCCTGTTAATAAATATTATAGGCTTTGTGAACCATGAAGTCTCTGTTGCTACTATTCAACTTGGCTACTGTAGGGTAAAACCAGCCATAAAACCAAACCAAACCAAACCCATTGCCATCGCGAGTCAATTCTGACTCATAACGACCCTAAAGGACAGAGTAGAACTGCCCCATAGGGTTTCCAAGGCCCGCCTGGTGGATTCAAACTGCCAGCCTTTTGGTTAGCAGCCATAGCTCTTATCCACTACACCACCAGGGTTTCCAAAGCCCGCCATAGACAATACATAAATGGATATATGTGTCTTTGTCTTAATAAAGGGGCTCTGGTTGCGCAGTGGTTAAGAGCTATGGCTGTTAACCAAAAGGTTGGCAGTTCAAATTTACCAGCCGCTCTTTGGAAATCCTATGGGACAGTTCTACTCTGTCCTATAGGTTCCCTATGAATTGGAATCGACTTGATGACAACGGGTTTAACAGTTTTAATGAAACTATATTTATTCTCACAAAAATTTGATTTTCATACAGTTGTCATGTGTCACAAAATGTTCTTTTAACTTTTTTTTCAACCATTTTAAAGCACAAAAACAATTCTTAGCTCATGAGCTATACAAAAACTGGGAGTGGGGCAGATTTGACTAGTGTACCAATATTGGCAACTCCTGGTCTAGGTGAATGAGTGAGTGATAGGTCCATTTAAGAGGTAGGAAACAGAGGGAGAAGAGAGGTTGTTGACTGTCTGTGTTGAGGTCCATAGGACAGGTATTATTATCTCTGTTTAAAAATATAGTTATTGGAGGCTAAACAAGCTTAGTCAGAAAGCTTGAAAAGTTTTATTCTGGAAAAGATTCACATGTTCTTTATATTCCTCTAAGAGCTTCTGGCTTTTCCATTGAATTTCTTTTCAGATAGGAAAGAAAAAACCAGTCCATCATATTTCACACAGTAGAAACTCAAGTAGTGTTTGACTGAGGTAATTGAAAGAGAATATTTAATATTATCAACTAAGTAGAAATATCAAGCAAAATTATGGGGAATGTCTTTTTTTTTTTTTTTTTCTTTTACATTATATGAAGAATTTCTTCAACACCTTATCAGGCATTAAGCCATATTTGAGGTAAAAGCAAAATAACTATGAATTAATTTATAAGCTCTTCCATGTAGATGTTAGTTATGATGTGTTAATGTGTTTTCTCATTTTGTCTCTTCAACCTCACAGCTTTCTCCATCTCCGGTGAAAATAGCCAAGTGGTGATGATTGTCATTTCAGCTGCAGTAACAATTATTCTCCTCACAGTCATCACATACGTTTTGATCGGGAGGTGAGTCACAGTCTGTTTTACTATTTATTTTCATTGTTGCTTTGCTTTCTCCCCTCAGTTACTGTTAGAGTTTGAAGAGTGTGGTCAATAACGTGTTTTAACAAATAAGAATGTCTTCACCTTTATTCCAGGTTCTTCATTTTCTTTTCCCTTTCTCTCTATGTTTTTCGCCATCCTTAGTTTTGATTTCATTTTCCTCCATTAAATCCTGCTACCACTCTTCAGCAAACACCACTTCTTTCCTTTTGATGCCACCCTTAGTTTTTATTTTCTTTTTCCAATTATCCTCTTGCTCTTTAAATGCATCCCAGATTTCCCAACACGTTCTCACCCAGAACACTGGTCACACTGCCCGGCAGTCACCACTAACAATGGGGACTTCACCCTTCATTCATTCTAACAGTAGTTGTTAAAGAAAATACCATAAACACATTCTAAGGCCATTATAAAAAGTGAACTAGAGGGGTCTGCACAGTGGGGAAGTAACCCTACATATCTCCTCATTAGGCAGCTTTCCAGAATCCCCAGAGGAGGAGGCTTTCTGTAGAGAATTTAGAAAATATGAAGCCATTAAACTTTCACTAAAGCGTTTAATTGTTTGAGGAAAATTCGTATTCTGGTGTGCTTTGCACAGTCTGAGCATAGATAATGGTTTTAAGTATATTTTCTTTATTTTTCTTCTTCCTTTCATTTGCCTCTAGGTTCTGTGGATATAACAAGTCAAAACATGGCACAGATGAGAAAAGACTTCACTTTGGAAATGAACATTGTGAGTTTCTAAGTTTTTTTTTTTTTTTTTTTTGGTTTTAACATTTTAGTTTTAGCATTTGTTGGTTTATAATGGAATAATTTCCCCCCGACAAAGAGAATTCAAAAGTAGTTTTATGGGAAAAGCGAGTAAATTAAATTTATTTTTAAACAGAGAAGGAAATTTATGGCTCTGCATTAAGTAATTTTTACATGGCTACATTTCAGCATACTTAAGTTAAATTAAAGGGTGACCTGTGGTTTATATTCAAATAATGCACATGATGGGTAGTACGGACTGTAGTCAGCTCTGCGTGGCTGAAATGCAAAGCGTATCTTCAGTTTCCTTATTACCAGTCCTTTGCTGAAATCTAAATAGAAAACTTTTCTCTTTCCTAACTCCCAAGTAAATATAAACAATCTCTGTTTATGTGAAATGCCTTACTCCATTTTGCCAGCCAACCAGGAGAGAACCTTTAGAATAAACTGTTTTATTTTGGAGTTACATGATATCCAACTGGCAGTAAAGCCAGCACTTCACCCGCCTCCCCCCCTATTTTAATACCATCCAGCTTAGCCTCTTTTAATATTTTCTAAAAGAAATAATCTTTCAGGAAACAAAGTACTCACATCTAACAAAAAGACTCCTTTGATTTTCTTTTGGTGAAACAAATAATCCCAGGTGATTTTCTTTTCAGAACTATGGCTCAATTTAACGTGACTATTACTGATCAGTGGTATTAAAGGGAATAGCACGTTCTCATGGAAATTAGTACAGAAACCACACTCATGCTCATGTGCTCTAAAATGATCTCAGTATCACCGAATTAGTCTTGTAAGCATCCCTCTCTTTGGCATTTATTATTGCCTTCTAAAGCTATTTTCAAATCAATATGACACTTGGTATCAGTCATTGGATTTGCAGCTAAAAATGATAGGTTTAGCTATAATTCAAGTGAACACTTGATTACCCATTGCTAACACTATAGCTTGAAAAGAGGAATGTCTTCCAAAAAATAAATTGATGTGAGGTGGAAATAGAGCAGGAGTTAGCTGACCACAATGTTTGCTTTGTCCACTAAGGTTTCCTTCCATCTCACTGCGGAGTCATTATGGAATAGCTCACAAACAAGCCTAACTTCCATCTTCAATTTCTGACACCTCATCATTCCTGATGAGTTAGGTTACCGACTCAAAAGGCATTAAAAAGTGCCTGAACAAATCACAGGCCATTTGTCTGCCTTTTTTTATAGGTCCTACAAAACACCTCATCTCAATTGCCATGCATCAATTAGAGCAGTTATATTTTTGTGGATTAAGTTGATTTTCATTTGAGTTGGACAATTGATGTAAACATTGTCTTTAGAGCAAGATCATGCTGATGTGGCCCTTTTTATGGGAATTATAAATCTTGTGAATGTGGAGCTCTGATAAATCTCTGTGTGCCGACTACAAGCAGATTCCTGTATCATCCCAGTCTATTTTAGCTATTAGTGTTTATGGTGGAGTTTGTTAAAATTTTAATTTTTTTCAACTGCAAAATATCTTTATGATAAACAGACAAAAAAGAATGGCATTTTATCCTAGCTGCAAGGGCATAAAGTAACTTATATGCGTGTCATAAACTTTCTGCATTTTAATACTACAGCTGGTTTATTTCAGACCATTTGTTTTAGCGTTACTTTAAAAAGCTCAGGCTATGAACTATTCCCTCCAGTCTTGTTACAAATCCCATAATATTGCTTCAAAAGGTAAGAAATGTGTTTTACCTCCTAAGATCTTGTTCCCTTGCCCTTTCTGGCTAGGCCTTTTTACTTTTTTTGCTATCCTTAGGGCAACTCATGCTGGTAAAATGGAATTGTAAATTATTGTGTTTGCACAGAATGAGCTGTAAAGTAGTGCAGCTTAACACATGCGCATGTGTTTATTATCTGGTTTTCAAGACAGAGCCCAGTTACTCTGTGTGTAGCCCTTAATTATTGGTGTGGAAGGATTATGTGCCTTGTACCCTGAATCACCTGATTCCTGGAATCTCTGGGGTCAGCAGTTAAAAATCAGCAGCCAAAGCCCCCACGGTGAA
>NW_004443948.1:1426760-1428242 GCF_000243295.1 Trichechus manatus latirostris | reverse complement strand
AGCTTCAAAAGTAGAATTCTCACTTCAAAAGCTGCTGCAATCACAGTTTGCCCAACACAAGAGCTAGGCCTTGAAGTTTCCCCATTTTTTGCATGTTGACTCCCTAGATATTATGTCTTGTCAAATTATCCACACCCTGCCTCAGCCTGGGGAGCCCCTGCTGTTCTGCAGTGACCAATTGAGCATCAGACAGAAGGAGGAGTGGACTTAGCCCGGTTGGCCCTTCTTCCACTTTCTCATTTTTCTCCTTTATCCTCCTCTTCATATTCTGTTGTTTCAAAATCACTCAAATTAAAAAATAACAAAGGAAAGTCGACTTTTTACATCTCGTGTCTCTCAGCCATCTTTTATAATCCATTTATTCTTATGGCCTGTGTTTCATTCCTAAAAACCTCTATGGACGTGTTTCAGAAACATAAGTAATAATGTGGTGTAACCATGGCACTTATAAAGTTGTCTTGTAGTACAAGGAAGAGATCATTTGGTAGCACAAACTCTGAAATCCTGGACTCAGTCTGCTTAATGTTCATTGTGCTCAAGCCCTTCCTCCAGAACACTCACTAGCCTCTGCAATCGCCATGTTAATACAAACGACCAAACTATCTTAAAGAACAGTATGATAATCACAAAACATTAAGTCGCCATTTTGCCAATGAGATTTCTCCATTATAAAGTGACATTGGTAATATCATACTTGCCAAGAAAAATCCTTCAATAATTTAGTATAATGAATAAAAAATATATATCACCATTAAGTGTCCCTGTGTCATGAAAAAGCAATGTTAACAACATTTAGTACTAAAATTAAAAGTACAATCAGTATTAATATATATGATAACGGAGTTAAATTGCATTTTTTAAATGTTAGGAAATTTTTGTGTACTTCAATAGATTTTTAGGATCCATTTTTTAAAATTAGTTTTCTTTCCAATAAATTTAGTTTATTTAACATGCCGGATTATTTCGAAGTGAGTTATTTTTTCAAATGATAGGGATCTCATTAATATTAAATCAAATCCAGAATGGTTCTCCTGTATACAAACAAATTATTTGTCTATAATATTTTAATTTCAGAACATACATTATCTATGAAAAGTGTTCACCTTCAGAATAATTTAATAAATATATTATAAAGGAGATTTATAGTCAATAAATTATAAATATGAACTATGTTTGGAATTTAGCTCCTTAGCAGTATTATTAAACTTATAGACAGTACTTACATTGGCAGTTGACACTGTATATGTATGTGTGTGGATACAATGCACACCCATATTATATACACATACAGCTTAAAGTAGATCTGTCATTGCAGTGGACGTCTTGATTGTTAAAGTTAATAAAAGGAAAATAGTGTCAGACAGAAGAAATGCCATTTTATAGTCTTGATCTATATTTAAAGCAACCACCCAGCCTTAGAAAAGTACTACTTTCAAATATTTTTCTATATTGTCAGATGCATTATTGTAGATATTGGGTTAC
>NW_004443948.1:1424095-1425301 GCF_000243295.1 Trichechus manatus latirostris | reverse complement strand
TAGCTCAGTGAATTATGCATAAAAATTTCAGAGCACATCTTCTGCAAGTATAATATTTATGAATGATGCTTCCTTTCCAAGAGTGAACATGTAATTATCTATATTGTTTTTCTTTCTTTTTTTTTTTTTTCTATACACCAAAGAAGTATTTAGAATTCAAGCAGGACATTTTGAGTAATTCATTTGATCAAAATAAAATCATAATTTACTGAAGTTTCTCTGCTAATTTTCTTAATATCTTATTCTCCTAAAACTCACATATTATCGTTGTTACTAGTTGCCAGCAAGTGAATTCTGACTCCTGGTGACCCCATGTGTGCAGAGTAGAACTGCTAAAGGGTTTTCAAGGCTGTGACCTTTCAGAAGCAAATCACCTGCCTTCCAGGGTGCCTCTGGGTGGGTTCAAACTGCCAACATTTTGGCTAGCAGTGGAGCGCTTAATCGTTTGTGCCACCGAGGAACTCCTAAAACTTACATATACAAGAAATGTTAAAATATGAAACTGGTGATTCTTGAAAAGAAACTAGAATAGCTATATTTTTTCACAATCTAACCTTTGAGAATATTCACCTTCACCATACATGTGTGTTAATCTAGTGATAAAAGATATATATTGATTACTATCTTTCATGTCTATAGTCCCACTTGGTGAACTGCTTCATAGAAAACACTTATTTTTTCCTCTTGGTTTTAACGTTGCCCCACAAGAGTGCACTGTTCTCCAGCATGGAAGTTGCAGTAGCTTCTGCAGCACAAGGACTTTGCACACGCAACAGGAAAATCTAATGAGAAGAGGAAAAGTCACTCTTCTCAGTCAATGTCCTGAAGGCTGGGCAGACATGTTATGACCATGAATCTTGGGGCACTCCGCAGTAGTAAAAGCTTATATGTACAGATGATATTGACAAGAGTCAGATATAGAACACAGTGGGATGAGACAAAGGGCACTCATTAAAAATGTTATCTGATAAATGAGATAAAGGGGAGGCTCACCTACACTGACTCACTTAACAATCTCTTTTTCCTTTCTCTCTTCAAATATATTTGGAAATATTTACACATTACAAATACCTGTCAAATATGACAGTAACATTGGTATCACCATCATCATCACAAACCACCTCTTACATTAATATAGAATTTGGCATTATATGAAGCACTCTCATGTACATTCTTCCATTTGATCTAAACATCAGCTCTTAAGAG
>NW_004443948.1:1417299-1423955 GCF_000243295.1 Trichechus manatus latirostris | reverse complement strand
CAACAACTTTATGAGGTAGACACAATTAATGTCCTCATGTTATAAATAAGGAAAAAGAGGCACAGAGAAGTTAAGTCATCCACTCAAAGTCACATAGCTAATAAGTGGCAGAGGCAGAATTCAGTCCTATGCAGTCTTACTCCAGAATCCATGCTCTTAACCGTAGCTCTGTAATACCTTTCTGGTAAAGTGACATGTGACTTGTCACTTAGAATAAGTGGTGATGACATCTGAGTTTAAAACGCTATCCATTACACCATGTTGACTCCTGGTGATGCAGAATTTTCTTTCATTATGGATGCCTTCTTTGGGTTTGCCCAGACTTAATATAGTCCAGACACAAAATGAAGTGGAGCTCTATAGCTATGTTCAGATAACCTTGTGTAAAGAAAGAAACTCTTACTTTTGCTTACAAATTCTAAAAATGATTTACTTAGGATCATAACTTCTCCTCCTCCTAATACACATTTGTAATGACATATTCACCCTTAAATTTAGAAAGATCAGTGAGCTTTCTCAAGTTTTGTCCCTTAATTCTTCCTATCATCTTACAAAGTACTCTAGCTGCAGGTACTGCTGTCTTCTCTATTTACTTCTTCAAAAGAAGAAACTGGAATTGTCTGATTTACCATTAGATCTCCATGTTTTCATACTGTCTGTCACACTGCTTCCAACTGATCAATATTTATTAAATGAATACATGAATATCTGCTTTGGATCTAAAGTAGCTTTTCCAAACTACAGTCATTATTTTGAGGACAGTGACAGCACTGGATTCCTTGGGAAGGATAGAGTCTGGAGGGGTTTAGAGCTTTCAGGAGAGAAGCAAGTCAGTGCAGTGATGCAACAGATAAATCATTAGGACAACCTGCTTCTTTTGGTGGGGCAATCCTTGGTCAAAAAGTCCGGAAAAGAAATACTTCACTTCTTGCCATCTCCTTTCTGACTGGCGCATGGCGCACGAAGCTAGTAGATAAACTCACAGTGATAAGGTTGGACCAAGAATGTTATTTCATTATGCAGAAACCTTAAAAAGTAATCATGTAATTAACTCTAGCATATTTCAGAAAAACTCGGATTTGATATTAAACACTTTTTTTTTTCAAATGCGGTACAAAACAGATCTGATAATCCAGACTATATTGGGTTTTCTTCTATGAACAAGGGACATTCTTTGGATGGCTCTACTCTGTGTCAATCAATATGGGATCAGTGGGGACAGAGAGATAAATTTAAAAAATCTGTGATCTCAGGACGTTCACAGATCTTTTACATTTAAATCTAATGAAAGTATAATGGGCAAATCTTCTCAATAAAATATTCGTATTGAACATAGTGCCCATCCTAATTCTAGGCAATTTATATCTATAAAACCTGTTGCCGTCGAGTCAACTGTGACTCATAGTGACCCTATAGGACAGAGTAGAACTGCCCCATAGAGTTTTCAAAGCTGTAATTTTTATGGAAGCCTACTGCTACATCTTTCTCCTGTGGAGCACAACTTATGGGTTTGAACCAATGACCTTTCAGTTAGTGGCCGAGTGCTTTAACAACTGCACCACCAGGGCTCCTTTGCAATTTTATATCCATTGGATCAAAATATTTAAAGGTCAGGAACACTCCATATTCAACAAATTCTAGATTAATTATATACTTGAGACAACGTTTTATTGAATATATTGAATATAAGAAAATATTTCTACAGTGATTGTACAGATAACCTGTGCTATATTTCATGCTGTTATATCATTGATGTCCACTTGGAAGTCAGAGAACTTTACAGGTAGTGTGTCAGTAATGCACCACACCAATGCTCCAGTAAAGTGGATTAAGACCAGATGCTTTGTTTCTCATTTTCCAGAGAATCCAAGTGTATAGGCCAATTGGCCCTCTTAATAAAAACAGAATGGTTAAAACATCTGAAATTTAATCCAATGCTTGACCCATAATATCTGTGCTGCCCTGTTGATTACCCTAAGAAAATGGTAGCTATGAGAACAAGAATGAAGAGTCTTGATATGGCTGTCAACTTGCCTCTTGTTCTTTCATCTTGCATTGTTCACAGTGTGATACTTCAAAATATTTGAGGTTTCTCACAAGTCCGCTTTCCACCAGGGTGTGGATATACTAGGGATTCCTAGAGAATCTGAGATTACCAACTTCCAAAATAATTTAGAGACCTACTGTGTACATCATGCAGCTCAAAGACATACATGTGTATAATGTTGAGAGAAAATGTTTGCTGTTTACTGATGATTTTTTATTATATAATTTATTTTCTTTTGTTGTTGTTCTCCGTTCTAACAGGTGAATTCGGAGAGGTGTGCAGTGGTCGCTTAAAACTTCCTTCAAAGAAAGAGATTTCAGTGGCCATCAAGACCCTGAAGGTGGGCTACACAGAAAAGCAGAGGAGGGACTTCCTGGGAGAAGCAAGCATTATGGGTCAGTTTGACCATCCTAATATCATTCGACTGGAGGGAGTTGTTACTAAAAGTAAGTAAAGTTGTAAAACTACTTATATGTATCTTGAGCAGAGGTTGTTTACCTCAGTTATTTAAGGATTTTGATCTTCTTTCTCCATTTTCATAAGCAAGTGCTACTTAACTAAGTATCTCTTAGTCTGAACAAAAAGACCAGTTTTACATTAACATGCTTTTCTTTGACAATAGAGCAAAACTATTTAACAAGTATTTTATTAAGTGCTATTATAGACCTTGAAGCCCTGGTGGTGCAGTGGTTAAGCGTTCAGCTGCTAACCAAAAGGTCAGCAGTTTGAATCCACTAACCACTCCTTGGAAACCCTATGGGGTAGTTCTACTTTGTCCTAAAGGGTCACTATGGTCAGAATTGACTCAATGGCAATGGGTTTTATTACAGAAATTAAACATTTTTTTTTTTAAAAAACAAACAAACAAACTAGAAAGTAGACATTGAGATATATTAAGACATGGTGATTAAGAGATCGGTGAGAAGAGAATTATAGAGAACTTTATGTTATGTAGAGTAGCAAGGAAAAATAATGACTCAAATTTGACAGGAACTTCTGGGAACTCCCAGATAGCTGCCTTTTCTTTTATTGTTTACTAGCTTCATTTAAGCCTCCAGAGCTTTACCACCATACTTTAGGAAAATTATGGCAGCCTTGGGACTGTTTCTGAGTTAAAAAGATTTGAATCTTTGTAGACCCAAGACCTTTTCTCAGTTCTCTGTGGAATTCAAATTGTTCTGATCTAGAGCCCTATATGGATTTTTGACCTCTCTGGGGAAGCTCTGGCTAACAGCCCATGATGGGGGTCTCAGCTTATTTCCATGAGGGTTTCTCCAGCCAGGCTCAAAATGGATCCCATGAGGCAGATATGTGATTTTTGGCTTCAGTCCCAATGAAAACCTCTTGAGAATGCCCCATGATTTTTTTTTCCCCAGGAGACTTTGGAACACAGGATGGAGAAAAAACTAACTTGGCAACAAACTCCTTAGAGTGAAAGACAACAAATGGCAGGAATTTGGCATCCTTTAGGGAATAATTCATTGGCACCACATTTACATACTCTATGGTTACCAACAGACATTACACGTTACGTTCTTCACAATGAAATTTTTCTTTTAACAACCCAAAGGGCACTTTCCAAAGGGCACCAATACCTATTCTCATGTGAGTGTGTGACTAAAGGGCAATTGCTTCCTCATAAGAGCATAATATAACTGAAATATACTTTGATATCCTCTAGATATTCGTACATAATAAATGGGGTTAAGAACGTCATATAATGTGGAAGAATTTAACTAGATATCGTAAGCCTATATAAAGTCTTGTAAAAGGTATATGTATTTTTTCTGTACTCCTAACAATCAGGCTGTCCTAATAGAAAAACTGAAAAATATTCTGGTGAAAAACATTTTTTTTTTATTTTAAAAATTAATAATAAATGCATAGTGATCATAGTAAAGGCTGGTAAAATGCATGAATTCTTGGTTTCTTCAGTGCCAGGACCATACCAGCTTTATCTTTATATCCATAGAATTAAAGAATCATGTCTTACTAGAGTTTTAATAATTAGTTAGCCATTTAGTCTCCTCCATAACATCTTCATCAAGTGGTTGTCCTTTAACTCGTGAATCCCTCTTAGGAAGGGAAACACACTTTCACGTAAGCAGCCATTCCCTTTTAACACATTTTTCTTTGTAAAGTGCCTGTTATGTGCCAGACCTTATACCATGGAAATTATTTCATTCTTACAACTACCCTGTGAATTAGATATGATAATTTCTATTTTAGATTTAAATAAATAGCTGTAAAGGGTTAAGTAGCTTGGCTAAATAGCAAATGCTGGAGACAGCATTGTAAACTTGTTCTGACGGTTTTACCTCTCTCAGTTCTGGAACAAAAATGCACTGGAAGAAAGACCTGGTGATCTGTTTTAGAAAGATCACAGCCATGAAAACCCTATGGAATGCAGTTGTGCTATGCACACATGGGCTGCCATGAGTTGGAATCCACTTGATCACTTGATGGGAACTGTTTTTTGTTTTTTTTTTTAACTTTAACCCTTATATATATATATGTGTGTGTGTGTGTGTGTGTGTGTGTGTGTGTGTGTGTGTGTGTGTGAATTCTAATAGAAGGCAAGAACCTTGTATAATAAATCACACTGAAATAGAATCTGTATCATACTAGGTGCTTAATTTAGGATTGACGATGAATAAAAGGTGGATTGATTAAAGACATTATTCTTTTATTAATTAATTCAGTCTTCTCACCAATAGGTCTCTTTATTCAGTGTTTCATTCATTAAGTTGAGTGCATGCTTTAAAAAATACAATTATCAAACTGCCTTCCTTATCCAGGAAATAATGAAGAAAGTGATTACATTCTATCAAGGAAAAAATCATCGCCGACTTCTCCAACACCTACAACTACAAAAAAATAAAATAAAATAATAAAACTCACTACTAAGTATTAGGTTGAAATTAAAGCTCACTGATATTCTCATATTGTATTAAACACAGGTTAATTTTTTAATTTCAGAGTTATGTATTATTGAAAGCAACATGTTATATTTTGCAAGCTATCTCCTAAAAATGATTTACTGAATGATAATTATTGTGGCAGGATTTCTTATTCTCTTCATATATGAAAATGAAAGAATCAAACATGGATTATGGAAGTCAAACAAAGAAATCCATAAAACAACCCCCAAGACCAAAATACTTTAAGAGAAAAATACCCAGGAGAAACATACCCAAGAGAAAAATACCATCAGAAAAAAAAAAAATGTTTAAAAATTGTAGATATTATACATTAAACATTTTATTCGTGTCTAAATGCATAACTTTCTAATACGGATTACAACTGCCTTATTCTTAGGGTGAGGGTTCTAAATTTGATATATCTTCCTGGTCAAATAAGTATGTAAAAGGCTGCCAATTCAGACTATATAAATCCCAGTCATCTCATATAATGCGAACATAATAAAGTAGCAGACCCAGAATTATATTTTGAGCCGTATTTAGTGCTGTATTTAAAAGCTCTAAGTCTGGAATCTTTTACCATCTGGGAGGAAGTAGCAATGCCATAGAATAAGGTTAATAAGTTACACTTAATATATAAATAAATTAATATTGTCACCAAAAGGAGTTATTTAATTTACTCCTAATATTTTCTTCGTTTCCTGAGATTATATAGCTTCTAAATTAATCTACCTGCTGAACTCAAGAATACACACACACACACACACACACATACACAAACTAGAGTGATACAGAGTTCATAATGTAATGACCAAAATTGCATATAAAGCAGGAGAGCAAGCGTATCAGCATCTGGATAAAAATCAGAAGGTCAGAGTTGAAGTCCTGGCTCAACCTTACTGGTTGTGAGACCTTTTGAAAATCCAATCAAAGAATCACTTTCCTTGCCTGTAACATGGAATTAACAGTATTTCCTTATCTTTATAGATACTTTAAAGATCAAGTGAGGTTATCTAAGAGTATATGGTTAACTGGTAAAGGGCTATGCAAAGCTAAATTACCTCTTCTAGTTGTTTTGGGAATCTTATACCACCTAATTTGGGTATAGAATTAATTCTTATAAATAATTCTATTTTTTTCTTTCTTTTCTTTTTTTGCTCAGAGATAATTCTTCCTACTATTGCTATTGTGTACTTTGAAAAAATAGGTCTAATATAATGTATCTTTTTCAAATCATTTAGAGAAAGCACTTTATTCAATCATTATATTCTCATTTATTTGTATTAAGCTATAAACAATTTTAATGGTGCATTTCGAGCCTGATGGTTTTAAACAAGAGAAGGTGAAAGAGTCTCTGATCTTCAAAGTAGCAGAAAGCTGAGGGCACATTCTCTGCACAGAACTAGGTACTAACATGTGTTATCAATTTCAGTCGAAGTTCAAAAAGATGGAACTTGTTTTTTAGCAAATGTTTGATATTTCTGCTATCACATCATTAGTTAAATGATATTCAGACCCCAAGAGCTTCATTGGCCACTTTTCACTTAGCAAAATAGAAAGGAATTATGTTGGATGTGATTATTTATTTATTTATTCCTCTTGAAATATTTTCTAAAAATTTAAATAGTAATAGTTCTACAGCGTAACTGTAACCTTGCATTCCTGAGGATTCTTCACAGGAAAGATCA
>NW_004443948.1:1413801-1415181 GCF_000243295.1 Trichechus manatus latirostris | reverse complement strand
TAGAACAGTGGATTTAATAGGGGTCATTTTAGCAAAATAATGTCTTGATTAAAATGGAATTTGAAAAATATTGCCCTGGATTTTTATAATCATTTAATAGGCAATGCACAGAAAAAAAAATCTTTACTTAGTTCATTACTATTTCTATCAGTCATTTAGGTATAATACATGAAATATAATCAAAGCCAATTCATGCATTTTTTTCTGTGGATGGTGATGTATAAATTTTCAATTTTCTTTCAGTGTTCCTTTGTGATTTTTTGCTTCTACACTGATTCTGATTACATGATGCTAATAATAGACTTCTGGCTGCTAAGATCAAGGATTTTTATTTTGTAAATCATACTTGTGTAATAGAGTGTGTTTTTCAAGGATTTTAAAAATAAGTAGAGTATATAATAAGATACAGTTCTTAGTGTTAATAGGAGTTAGTAGCATTTTTCCATTGAAAATATATTAAATTTCAATAATTGTAATATCTCAATTATTTTTAATATTTCAAACATCAATAAATATTCTGGATGAAAATATTTTTATGTAAAAATCAACATTTGCTTGAAAATTGCAATGAAAAAACTTTCTATGTTTGGCTACTTATTTATCACATTATCCTACTCCTCTTTTTATAGAAAATGTGATTAAGAAGTTTGTGGTGGATAAGCCTGTGCTGAATCTGAAATTCTTAGACTTTTATATCACTTTTCTTCTGTTACCAAGCATAGGTCAATGATCAGTAATATCTCTGGAATCACAGAGGATGGTTGGGGAGATTAACTGATTGTAACAGACTGATTTGCTTTCTTTATACCCTTTAATTATAGAAGTCATCGTTTTATCTATACTCATAAATCATTTTAAAAAAAGAAAAGCACAATGCCACTACAAATGTTGTGTTGTTCACTTTTGATGGAGTTTCATTTAAACCTATCAGGGAACAATAATCTCCTTGAGTTTAGTGTGCATACCCAGATGTGTTTTAGGCTCTTGGAGGACAGACAGTGACATAGGCTCTGTCTTGAAGAAGCTGGTGATGTCATTTGTGAATCAAAATCTAAGATACATGAAGAGGCATGCAAAAGTAAATATAAATATTCTGCATAAGGTGCGGATGAGCTAGCATTTTATAAATAAATCCCCACTACTTTTAATGTATGTGAGAACTAATTCTCACTATTATTGCAGAGATTCTCTTTTCCTTTAACGCTACATATTGTAATCAAAAATCATAAAGGAACTCTAAGTGAAGATACTGCTTTCCAAGGTAGAATATTTACAATTCTGTTTACTCTTTGTCTGTAAATTCAGGTTTGCTCAATCTTTGAGCTTAATGCAAAGCACATTTTCAGATTCTTCTGTTTTAACTGGTGTGTTTACAAATAC
>NW_004443948.1:1410799-1412428 GCF_000243295.1 Trichechus manatus latirostris | reverse complement strand
ACCTATTTAGTATATTTCTTTCTCTTTAAAATATTTGTTTTGCATTAATTTTGTAGTTGTTATAATGTATATAGAGTTATATTTTCAGCTTTGTTCATGTAAAATTATACTGTAACAGCTGTCTATAATGCTAAAGTCTTCAGCGTCATCATTTTAAAAGAAAATAATCCATAGAGTTGACAATGTAATAATTAAATCATAATCCATGGTTGAACTTTTTTCTCTTTTTAACCTCTATATGCCCAGCATATGTAGAGCTTTTGTGTCTAATTCTTTTTGATATTTAAAATGTTTCCCTCAGTATAAATTTCCGAAGTGACACCATGGTATATTCAAAACTCTGCAGCTAGACTACTGGTTGCAAATTTTGGCTTTATTATTATTAGCTGTGTGACATTGACCAAGTTATTTAACCTCTCTGTCTCAGTTTTCTCATCTGTAAAATGGAAAGGGTAATGATTAATAATTTAATGTACATAAATAATTAATCCAGTGTCTTGATATAATAAATGCCATAGAAATACATAAAATGTTGTTAAAAGCTTTAATGAATTTAAGGCCACACATTTCCAAAATGGTATTACCAATTACTGCCAATAGCAGTGCTGGTTTTAGTTTCCTATTAAAGAGAGCCAGCATGGATTTTATAGTTTATAAATGTCAATTAAATACCTGTAAAAAAGATATAATTATTTTTAATTTTTTTTGGTAAAAAAATGTAGGATCCATACGTATAGGGATTTACTTGCTTCTGACTAACCAACGCAGAGGAGAACATCTAAATATAGCTCTATAAATACCTGCTGAAAGAATGAATGAATGTTGGAAGTCCTGATTTTCTCTTGGGCTTGAACACAGAAGTACTTGATTTTGCAGATCAGCTAAGATGCGGTTAAAGATAAGAAAGGGACATATTTTGAGTTTACCAAAGTTATGCTAAGTAAAAGAATTTAGATACCATAGGTTATAGGCCCTTGTTCTGAAAACAATCTCCTTTTTTAAAAAAAAAATTTGTCTGTTTTCTATTGAAATCTAGTTTCTTTCTTTCTTTTTTTTTTAATTGCAATATAGTGAAATTATGGGGAAGGGGGAAAGCTTTTGCATTTTGTACTTCTCAAACAAATCCAATTGTTTTATACATGTTACTTTCTTGATAGTTGTTGAACTCTATTGATTATTATATATTTAATTCATTGTTTACCATCTATCTAGGCAAACCGGTTATGATTGTTACGGAATACATGGAGAATGGTTCCTTGGACAGTTTCTTACGTGTAAGTAGAAGATTTCATATGTATATATGGAATGAATTGCCAAAAATGTTACGGACAATTTCTAATATTGTGCCAAGCAATTACATACCATAATTTTAAAGGAAAACCGATATTTTCTGGGACTAAGTAGCAAAAAGAAGACTGTAAAAGCACATCTTACTCTTACAGCATTCAAGTGTCAATGTTTTATATTTTTAAAGCAAATATGATCACTCTCCTTCACCCTATATGTAGTATCAAAATTCATATCAGTTAAAATAAAAACAAACATACAAAAGAATCCTAAAGCAGGACATAAATAACATTGATGTAGGACAGATCATTTCTCTTACATAGTGCTGCCTGCTCAGAAAAT
>NW_004443948.1:1373944-1409828 GCF_000243295.1 Trichechus manatus latirostris | reverse complement strand
GCCAGCCATTCAGCAGGTTAAAGATGTGGTAGTCTGCTTGGTAAAGATCTATAAACTTGGGAACTCTATGAGGCAGTTCTACTCCATCCTATAGGGTCACTAGGAGTCCGAATCGACTGGACAGCAACAAGTTTGGTTTTCTTGGTTTCCTTGTTAGGAAATATTTGGTGATGCAGTCACCATACTATTTTGTTCTAGACTTTTACACATTCTTCACATATCTTGTTAGTCTGGAGTGCTTAAAAACTAAAATGCATGTGGTTGGTCTTGCTACGAAATTTAGTATGTGAGATTTGAACTAAAGATATGTTTTAGGAAATAGCACATATTAATTGTGCTTTTGAAATGCTTCTCAGAAACATGACGCCCAGTTTACAGTCATCCAGCTAGTGGGGATGCTTCGAGGGATAGCGTCCGGCATGAAGTACCTGTCAGATATGGGCTATGTTCATCGAGACCTTGCTGCCCGGAATATCTTGATCAACAGTAATTTGGTGTGCAAGGTTTCTGATTTTGGGCTTTCACGTGTTTTAGAGGATGACCCAGAAGCTGCTTACACAACAAGAGTAAGTAACTCAGCCCTTTAAAAAATGTTGTCTTTATTTTCTGTTTTGTATCATGCTGACATGCAAATAAGTACAAATCATTAAATGCATGTTTCAGGATGCTTTGTCAACGATATTTTCTGCAAATGGAAACTTATCTCTTAAAATTAAAATATTATTGTATATTCTGACAGATAAATGGCAACAGTTTTCTAAGGTGAGTGGAGATTTGAATTCTAAAATTTCATACTTGGATTTAGTGCTTCCTTAAAAAATCAGTCTCACATTCCTGAAGTTTTGGTATTTGTTTATCTATTCATCTTTTCTTCATGGTTGACCCACCTTTAATAAGCAGATTGGATACATTCTCAGTAGCCCATCCAACTAGTTATAATTTTAAAGCATTATGTTTATATAATTAATGCACATTCATTTTATAGAAATTTTTTTTTAAAAAAATCAATAGAAAAGTCACCCATAATTGTGCCACCCACAAAGAACATTTGTAGCTTTGTGAGTCAATTTTCCCGGTTTTTGTTTCTACCTATCAATATATACAAACATATGTATGAATACATGATTAAAATGGCATTAATCATAATACTATTGTGTAACCTCCTTTTCTCCTTAGCAATATATGTCTTGAATATATTTCACTGTCAATAAATAATCTTTTAAGTTATTATTTTTAGCAGATTGATGTATTTTATTTTCTGGTTATACCATTTTTTTTTAAACCAACCCCTAATTAGTGAGCGTATTATTGTAATGCTTAGTTTTTCAATATTTTATACAAATGTTTAAATGAACCATCTGCATTCATAATTACAGGAGTCTTATGATTTTCTTATGATGTATTCTTAAAAGTGGAATTTCTGTGTCAAAGGGTCTGAGTGCCTATTTTAAAAACATGCTTCACTATACTCCTGATAAAACTAGATATTGTTGTTATTATCAATCTTATCCATTAAGAGAACATCTTTATTATCAGTTGGGAGAAATTGTATATAATTATTTTAATTTGCATCCATTTGATTCACAATTGATTTGAATATTTATATATTTATTGTCAGATTTCTTTGAAATTCCTTTCAGAGAAAGATTTTTCCCATGGCAAAAATGCTAAATTAAAATTTAAAGTTTAAATTAAATTAAAATTTAACATTTTAATTTTATTCTTTCAAAATATTTTCTGTGCTTTTTCATAAATAATTCCCACGTGTGCATATAGTTATAAAAATGGGTTCATACTATCTGTACTGATATATAAAATGATTTCCACTTATCACTTAATCCAGTATTTTCTTCACATATAAATTCAATGTTGTTTTCTGATCTGATTTTTTTAACTTAAAAATATATAATACAGAATTTTCCAGGTTATTAAATATTCTTCTGTAGCATCATTTAATAATATATACTATTCCCTTGTATTCATGTACATGATATTTAGTCAATGTATTATCAATTAGGCAGAATTTCAATGTTTGATATTATTAACAATGCTTTGATACATAGTCAGCTATATAGTTTACCTAGCCAATCGCCTCATGTACATGTGAAAGCTGGACAGTGAATAAGGAAGACCGAAGAAGAATTGATGTCTTTGAATTATGATATTGAGAAAGAATGTTGAATATACCATGGACTGCCAGAAGAGTGAACAAATCTGTCTTGGAAGAAGTACGGCCAGAATGCTCCTTAGAAGTAAGGATGGCAAGACTTCGTATCACATACTTTGGACATGTTATCAGGAGGGACCATTCCCTGGAGAAGGACATCATGCTTGGTAGAGTAGAGGGTCAGCAAAAAAGAGGAAGACCCTCAACAAGATGGATTGAGACAGTGACTGCAACAATGGGCTCAAACATAGCAATGATTGTGAGGATGGCACAGGACTGGACAGTGTTTCGTTCTGTTATTCGTAGGGTCACTATGAGTTGGAATCGACTTGATGGCACCTAACAACACAGCAATATGATTACATACCCAGGATAGATCGTAAAACAAAAATTTCTGGATCAAAATATTTGCAAATAAGATATTTTTATATATGAATTGTCCAACTGTCATATGTTTTGTTAATTTTTATTCCTGGAGGTAGTACATGAGAGAGCCTGTTCCTCCGTATAGTTACCAGCCAAGAGAATAGGAAGTTTCAAAAAACACTAGACTTCTGGTTTCTTCGGTCTAATTCTAAAAGTTTTTTTCCCAATTTAAAGAAAAAAAAAAAAAAAGACTCATTCGTTTCTGAAATCCCCAATCTTGACATCTCCATTAAGGACCAACATTGTCACATAGCATCTATATCACACACTGAGAAAGAACTCAATATGCTGGACTGAATTTCATCTACAAATGAAGCCACAGTGATAACACTGCAGAAATACAATAGTATAATGTCACTGGAACTTAGCCATGTGCATTGATGTAGAAGTTGGAACTTTATTCATGACTTTATACATTATATCCTTAGTTTTCTATTTTCAGTTACACTCTGTAGTGAATTTGCTTTATGCATGAATCTATGTATTTGTTTTAAATGTCTCCTGCATAATAATGTCATTGTTGCTCTGAGTAGAGTTCATTAGGGTAAGAGCAAGAGAAATAAGTAATTTTTTTTAATATCTAGCAGCTAGTTGAATTTAGTTTATAGCAGTAACTACACAGCTCTAAAAACTTGATGAAACCGCAAAACATGGGTAAATATCTCAAGAGTGATTTTTAGCAAATCCTTCTCTAAGCTTCAGAAAAATCACTCAGCCAGCATTCTCCACCAAAACATCATTTCTATGACTGAACTATCATCCCAAGAGACAACATTATAACAAAAGATAATATGTTTATTGTCCTGAGGAGTGTTTTTTATCTCTACTCGTTGCAATCTGCCTTCTAAAGATATCCTTCATAACCTTCTACTACTATATGAGCTTCTAACATAGTCCATGAAAATTGTCATGCTTGCTTGTGTTGTCCTTGTTGTTGTAACGGCAACAGTCACCTTAACCAAGAAAAATTTCTAGTTTTTAAAAACAGTATTTGATAGGAGACTTTTATTTGAAATGTTCAATTTCTGATTATGCAGTCAGGTTCTAATCTCTATGCCATAACCGGTGATTAAATGAGAGTATCCTTGTTCCCAACACTAGTTCTGATTTCTAGGATATGCAAGGAAAGATTTCTCTGGTAGGGTCATTTAAAGATTCATCAACTCTAGATCCCCTGCTCTCTGGAGAATATATATTGGGTTAACTATCAGAGCTTTATTTACACTAACTCTTACTTTGTCAGGGCCAAGAGATCCTGAATGCCAATTTTTTGAACTTAGCAGAAGAGAGGTGTTGCTGTGTCACAATTCCTCTTTAGAATTTGTGAAATAAAAGTGCAACAGGCTTTTTGTATTTGTGTTCCAGTCTCAGAAAATTCTTAAAGCCCACTCCAACCAAATGGGCCTAGTTGAAGTTCATTCCCTTCCAATAAATAGTTTCGAGTTCTTCAGTGCTTGTTCTAGAATTTTCTTGGAACTCCATCAAAATGTTCATGGGGCTCCTGGCTTTCCTCTGAGAAACTGTAGTTTACATCTGTCTTACTAGAGTAATTTCAACATCTTTGAGTTAATTTTCCATAATAAGCCTTGTTTAGTACAATAATTTTATAATTTACCCTAATGTATGAGGTATGGTTATAGAATAATAGGACTTTTTTTTTTTTTTTAAACAAACACGCCTTCACAGCTAAATGAGTGTTACCATTCTAGGTTGTGTCTTTAGGAGTGTGCGCTTACTGCAGAAACACTGCTCTTGTAGGTAGTATTTTGGTAATTCGTACTTTGTGATTATCTTAAAAGAGACATTATAAATGACATCATCATTCAAAATTGTTTAAGCACATAATATTTCAAGGAAATAGTCTTGATTGATATAAAATCTCTGGTCTCAAGAAATTTACATTTAAATAAAAGAGACAAACATGACAAAATATCAATTTTATAATAATAAAACAATTAGTGTATTATTGTATAATAAAATCTGAGTTTTTTAAAACCAAAGTAGTGTTATTCAGCTTAGACACATACCTTATTTATTTGATTTACATGCTATGACTATGGTCTCTTCAGTAAAACAAGATCATCATTTAAAATAGTGTGCCCAGGTATTCTTTGTGGTTAAACAAATTCTGGTAAATCTGCTTTTAAAAGTCAGTCGCATTACTTTAGTCACACTTAACATATTTCACTCAGTGTCTGGAATGCCTATGATTCAAAAATTAGCTTTCAACCCCCAAAGCTTTCAACCCTTCCTTATTGCCCCTCTGAATGCTGTTGCCTGTAGGTAGAGTGTAATTGTGCTAGGGAATCTTGAGAGCATTTGATTCAATGCTACAGAAAGAACGCAGGTTGTCTGCTGCTTTCATTTTTAAAGCAGCTCAGTGAGAGACAGGCAGGAGAGAAAAGTGGAATAGAAATTGTATCAGTTAATTCTGCATTTACAAAAATTTTAAACTAGAGGGAGTATCGGAGAAATTGAGAACCTATTTAGCCTCAAAACTTAAAACAATTTATCAGACTTTTCCCATACTTCTTTTGATGCTAACAACTGTATCATAAGCTTTCCTTCATTATGTCATCAACAATATACATAAGAGGAAAGAATCAGCTAACAAAACATTACGCATTTGTGTGTATGTTCTGTCTTCCACCTGAGTATTGGGTAGGAAGTCAGAATTTTTATTTATTTATTTATTTATTTATTTTTTATTGTACTTCAGGTGAAGGTTTACAGAACAAATAGTTTCTCATGGAACAGTAGTACACATATTGTTTTATGACATTGGTTAACAACCCCATGACATGTCAACCCTCTCCCTTCTCAACCTTTTTTTTTTTTTTTTTTGGTGAAAATATACATAGCCAAAGATAGATACACCATTTCAAAAATTTCTACATGCACAGTTCAGTGACATTGACTACACTCTTCCAACTGTGCTGCTATTCTCACTTTAGATGAAGGTTTACAGAACAAAATAGTTTCTCATTAAACAGTTAGTTCACATGTTGGGAAGTCAGAATTTTTTGACACTCATTTCCAGATACTCCTCTTTCCTCACTCAAGGGATATCAGAATATTATTTGGCACAGAGAAGAAGAGGAATAAACAGGGAACTAATATTTTTTAAAACTATCTTTTTCAAGGTGCGCTACATATATAATTCCTATTAATCTTGAAAACATTCTTTGAAAGTAGATATCAATTTTACAAATGAGGAAAAAAGTTAGGAGTAATAATCATCTTAGCCAAATTCCATACCTGCACTTTGAATCCAGTGCTCACTGATTTTATATGATGGCATTGATATTTATTGAGTATCTTTCATATTTGCCACTGAAGGGTTGTTGTTAGGTGCCGTCCAGTTGGTTCTGACTCATCGTGACTCCATGTGCAACAGATCCAAACACTGCAGGTTGTTAATGAGTCTTCCTTCAAACCAATGCCGAATTCTTATTCATAAAGTCCAGCATCTTGGATTATTTGCCACTAAGGTAGACTCTGAATAATCAGTAACCAATTTATTTGGAAGACAGCTACCTGGCCAAGCAACTGGAAGAAATCCATTTTTGTACCCATTCCAAAGAAACTTGATCCAACGAAAAGTGGAAATTATCGAACGATGTCATTAATATCACACACAAGTAAAATTTTGCTGAAGATAATCCAAAGGTTGTTGCAGCTTGATAGGGAACTGCCAGAATTCAAGTTGGATTCAGAAGAAGACGTGGAACAAGGGGTATCATTGCTGATGCCAGATGGATCGTGGCTGAAACCAGAGAATACCAGAAAAATGTTTACCTGTGTTTTATTAACTATGCAAAGGCATTTGACTGGGTAGATCATAACAAATCATGAATAACATTGTGAAGGATGGGAATTCCAGAACACTTAATTGTGTGCATAATGAACCTGAACTTTAACCAAGAAGCAGTCATTCAAACAGAACAAGTAGATACTGCATAATTTAAAGTTAAGAAGGGTGTCTGTCAGGGTTGTATCCTTTCACCGTAGTTATTCAATCCATATGCTGAGCAGATAATCAGAGAAATTGGACTGTAGGTATACTAACTTTAAAAACATGTGATATGCAGAAGACAACTTTGCTTGCTGAAATTGAAGAGGACTCGAAGCACTTATTGATGAAGATCAAAGACCACAGCCTTCAGTATGGATTACACCTCAACATAAAGAAAACAAAAATCTTCACAACTGGATCAATAAACAACATCATGATAAATGGAGAAAATATTGAAGTTGTAAAGGATTTCATTCTACTTGGATCCACAGTTAATGCCTGTGGAAGCAGCAGTTAAGAAATCAAATGACTCATTGCGTTGAGCAAATCTGCTGCAAAAGACCACTTTAAAGTGTTAAAAAGCAAATAATGTCACTTAAAGGACTAAGGTGAGCCTGACCCAAGCCACGGTGTTTTCAGTGGCCTCATATGCATGTGAAAGCTGGAGAATGCATAAGGAAGACCGAAGAAGAATTGAAGTCTTTGAGTTATGATGTTGACAAAGAATATTGAATATACCATGGACTGCCAGAAGAACAAACAATTGTGTCTTGGAAGAAGTAAAGACAGAGCGCTCCTTAGAAGCAAGGATGGTGAGACTTCATCTCATGTTTACTTTGCACATGTTATCAGGGGAGACCAGTCCCTGGAGAAGGACATCATGGTTGGTAAAGTAGAGGGTCAGTGAAAAAAAGGAAGACCCTCAATGAGATGGATTGACACAGTGGTGCAACAATGGGCTCAGGCATAAAGATGATAGTGAGGATGGAGCAGAACTGGGCAGTGTTTCATTCTGTTGCACACGGGATTGCTATGAGTCAGAACTGACTGTATGGCACCGAACAACAACAACAACAATTTGTATGACTGTTGTTATGCAATTAGTGGCCAATATTATATATCAGCAGTTTTCAAAAATTTTGGTCTTAGAACTCATTTACACTCTTAAAAATTGAGGACCCCAAAGAGCCTTTGTTTATAATAGAAATGCTTGTAAAAACACTTGTTTATATGTCCACAAATATTAAGTATATTAGAAATTGAAACAGAAATTTTTATGTTTTTGTAATTCATTAAAAATAGCAATAATAACCCTATTATTAGTTAGCATAACCTTTTTTAAAGGAAAAAAAAAAGCCATATTTTCCAAAGTAAAACAAATACTTATAAGAATGGAATTGTTTTACATTTTTGCGAATGTCTTTTACGCCTGGCTTAACGGAAGACTAGATTCTCATATCTGTTTCTGTATTCAATATGTCAAATTCAATATGATCTGAATTGAAGTATAGGAAAATCTAGCATCATACAAATACATAATTGGAAAAGGGAGGATATTTAATTCACATTTTTAGGTTTTCATAATTGTATATTCTTTTTTGAATTTCACCAAAACTTGACAAGTGATAGTTGTTTCAAGGTGATATAAAACCTGAAACATATCAATGACATTTCATATTCTGCTACATTAAAATCTGTTGACCTATCTTTTACTTGTAAATAATCTTTTAGCCACGCATAGTTTTGTAACATCATACATTGGTCTTTTGGAACATACTGGGTTACTGAGTTTTGCCTGTCTTCCAAGTGTTGACACCTTCCACTACACTGTACTATCAGGCATCATATAACCTCTGGAAAATTCCACTGTACACTCATGAGATGTTGAGAGTGAAAAAGACACGTACTACTTTACTATTATTATGAAAATAGTTTTGACTTCGTGGACCCCTGAACTGCTCTTGGAGACTCCCAGAGATCACTGAATGACACTGTGAGAACCACTGTTATAGATGCTTATAATTAAAAAAAACCTTAAAAACCAAATAAATATTTTAGTATATATTAAATAATATAAAAACTGTATTACGATACAGTATTATGTGATATAACATGCTTTAGAGAAATGTCCTTGAAAGCATACAGATGCAGATCGATGCTGGAAAATCATCTTGCAAGCCTTGGATTTCATTTAGGGTAGATGTTATTGGAGCTTTTAGCTTTGCAAATTTTAATTCTGAGAGGATTTTTACTGTTGAAAAACAAACAAAATGAGTTAAATAGCTCTCTTTGCTTTTCCATTATGTTAAATTCAAACTGTAATTGATATCTTTTCTATTCTTTTGTACTAGTCTACGAATTTACTTTATTTCATTCTAACAGAACTATGGTACTATTGGTGAGGATTGTTTGCCACGGAATAATTTTTCAATCTTTCTCCTTGAAATTGTTATTTTAAACAGATTAGCATTGTTTATATCTGTTCATGAATATCTATGCATATGAGCATTCTTGTATTCATGTGTTGAAATAGATGAATCCAGAATTCCAAAACGATAGACTTTAGATCACTGTTTTACACATTAAGTTAGAGAAAGTGAAGACTTTTATGTAATTTATGTCGTTTGTAGTCATTAATCCAATTATTCATAGGCTCCCATATTCTTTTTTGAGACCATGATTACCACAAAACCAACTTGGGAATTTTAGAAAGCCAAATGATTTGTTCTTGTTTATATTCTCCTTTATTAGTTTTGGGTTTTTTGTTTTTGTGTTTACATTTTACTTCTGTTCTGAAGATTCATACTGCATAATTACCAACTGGAGCCCTGGTGGTGCAGTGGTTAAGTGCTCAGCTGCTAACCAAAAGGTCAGCAGTTCGAATCCACTAGCCGCTCTTTGGAAACCCTATGGGGCAGTTCTACTCTATCCTATAGGGTCACTATGAGTTGGAATCAACTCGATGGTAATTTTTTTTTTTTTTTTTTAATAATCAGCAATTGGATTTTTAAACTTGGATGAGAAGATTCTGTCTTTTGTTACATTTCTACGTGTTTAACTGTAGACTATGAAGTCAAATGAAAAGTTTTCACAGGCATTATGTGTTAGGTAATGGGAGGAAGAAAATCTTATTTTACTTAATTTCCTTTGTTTTTGAGCTCTGTGACTCTGGCTAGTTGATGCCAGAAATATTTTAGTACAGCTTTGTCTTATCGGATTTCATTTGCAGGATAAGGAGAAAACAATGGTTGAAGCAGGGGTTAAAGGCTAAATGGTTAAATACTCCTGTTCAGGCTAACCCCGTTCTAAGAACATAAATAATGGAGAATATGAACTTTTTTTCTGCAGGATTTCCAAGGACTAAAAACTGTGGATATCAAAAATGGTGTGATACAGAAACACAATTATATTATTTTATAAGAAATACATGTCATATGTCATTCACACACCAATGAAAATAGTAACAAGAAAATATCTAATCAGTGCCCTTCATATAACAATAGTAATTTAAGCTTTCAACCAAAATAAATAATGTCAATCACAAATTTATTCCCTGTTCTGTTAGAATCAGTATGAATGTGCCTGTATTCAACTTCACAAAGTATAGCTACTTATTCAAAAATCAGAAGGCTCTAGAAGATTTAGCAATCTCGGTTATCAATGTTGTGTGAAAATTTAAAGAGAAATCTAGTACTTTTCTAGCCTCTCATTTCAGAGAAATATGAGCATACATGCATCTATGCATATGAGCATTCTTATATTCATGTGTTCAAAGAAATGGGTAACGCCAATATTTCAACGTGAAACTAACCTATCTAGATTTATCTGGGGGGAAATCAAAACTATAATTTTGGAGTGGAGAAGGAGAGTATGGAGGGTGTCTATAAATGATTTATACAGTCTCTAGCAGGAACTATTTTCTCTAAATTACATTATTCATTCACTCAACAGATATTTCAGGGCCTACAATATGCCAGGCAATGTTCTAAAACCTAGGGAGCCAAAAGTGCATAAAAAAAGCCTCTGACCTCATGGAGCTTACATTTTAGTGAAAGAATTCAGATAATAAACAAACTAGTAAATGTACAGCATGGCAGAGATTATGAGGAGTGTGGCACGTCTGTAGGAGATGGTCAGGGAGACTTGGTCTATTAAAATGACATCAGAGCAGACAATTAGTGAGAGTGAAGGAGCAAATAATGCAAATATCTGGTCTCAAGAACGAGATCAATTTGCTTTAACTAATTTTCAATTTAATGAAATAATTTTAATCATTGCTCTGATTCCAAGAGACCCACTTTGCAGGAAAACAGTACAAGTAGTCAGATTAATGATTTGACTCAGGTTAAACATCAGACTAATAGTGACTAACTCTCCTACCTATTGCTTTGGTTCAGTCTGTAGCATAAGGTGATCCATGGATGCTTCCTACAATCACCATCTGAATTTTTTCAGTTCACTTGTGAAAAGCCTGTGTTTCCACTTATGTGATGACACTTTGCCTGAAGCTTTCTCCATATACCCTGAGGCCACTGACCAGTCCCATAACCGTACACATCATGAGGTGCAGCAGTAACAATGGCCCAAACCAGTCTTACAACTTGATGTCTGACATGGCTAATAATTCATTTCTTTCTTATTACTCCTTTTCAGCCATAATTCTATTTGTCATGGTTCAAACCCAATCCCATGTTCCCCTCCTTTTTCTTTTCTAGTGTTAGTTCCGGAATTGCCAAGCATTTCAAGCACTTGATTAGTAGACAAACATTTTCTTGAATCTGTTTTCATGTCTTTCAACTAATTAACTCATAAAAAAATGTACCCTTCACACTTTTGTTTTTTCCTGTCACTTGTCCTCTGTTTCTTTTGTCAGCTGAAAACAACTCGAATAATGTCTTAAAAATATATAATTTGTGTCATGACTATTGCTGTATACAGGAAATGAAAGACTTTAGGTTCTGAAGTTGTGAGACATAAAAGGGAACCATTGCCATGATGTCTAATGTTCTCAAATCATCAGAAGTGTCTCAGCAGGTATTTATGAGAGTCCTGACCTATCGTTTTATCCTTCCTTATCTCTCAATCACCAATGTTAAACAAATTAATCTTACTCAAGTTTTATAATTTTTTGTTGGTTATTAAGCTAAAACTAATATCATTTCTATTATTTTTATCACAAATATACTGTATTCCTGCTACATTGAATATAACTTTCTGACTTACTTACCTGTAACATTTCTTCTTTGGGAAGTTGTGTTTAGAATGCTAAAAATTCACACTTTTAAATAAATATCTAGGATATGTTTTCAACGAAATTAAGAACTGAGTGTATAGAAAACACAAAGTTTGAGTATTTAAAACCTCAATGAACTTTGCAAAGCACTGGAACCGTATTAGGACATATGTTTAACCTTAACCTAAATTTTGTAGCTACCATTGTTCTTGTTAAAGATAGACATTAGACATCCAACTGCCTAATTTTAATGTGGGATTATGGGAGCCTGAACATAACTGAAAAATAATTTAGTTGCATTTAATTTCCTGGATAGTCCTAGAGTAGCCTATAATGCAATGTCAAAATGTTCTTGTATTTCTAGAAATTCTTGTATACTTTACGTAATGTTGAAGAATCTGAAAAGTTCAAGGGAAAGGCTGCTGCTACCTAAGGGGTCATCTGTCTATGATCTCTTGTGGCCATCAACATCTGCTGGAACAATTCTCTAAGTGGATTTTAGTTTAAACTACTGGGGATTTTAGAGCAGCTCCTTCCCCTGGGAGTCTTCTTGGATTGCCCTTCACCTTATAGTCTACTATTCTCTATTGACAATAGATAGATGTTAAATCCTTGAATCAAATGATTTATCTCTTTAGTTTCACTTCTAACATAAGAAGCCAAAATTTGCCTCTAGGTTAAACACTCAATTACTTGGGGTTTACTCAGATAAACTCTCCACAGTCCTTTGTCACTCTAAGTATGACCTAACAGAGCTCACAGGCAGACAATGTGAACTGCAGATCAGCAAAGCATTTCCTCAGTCAGCAGGGAGACATTTGTATATATAATCAGAGAAAAATTGGGGCAGATATGAGACATTATGACTCAATGTCCAGAGATTACAGCAAGTCTTAAAGCCCCCTAAGCAATATTAAATGAACTGACTTTGATTAAGCTCCTGAAAAATTCAGACTTTTAGCCAAATTTCTCGTTTGAACTGCCTAAATTCATTAAGCTTAGAGAACTGAATTGCACTACCTTTTAAGAACAAGTTTACTGTGAGATTCCTCCTCTAACTGCTATTTTTGGGAATGCGAACAAGGTTTTGGCCTGCTCAAATAATCCTGGATTAGAATTTAACAATTATGTAATGTCTCTGCCCCCAGCATCGCCAGTATCGTTCCTTGCACCACTTTATGTATTTCCTTTAACTTTTCTGTAAGAATTCTGTAGAAGTAAATCCAAATATGAAACCCAGGTAGAAATGCTGTTTAGTCCAAAAGTTAGGGCCGTCTCTAGAGTCCAAAGATTTAAATGCCAAGAATGCAGTATCCTGGATATTCATACAGGTTAAAGATAGTGCGTTTAAAAGTTGAAAGGTCTGAAGTTCCTAAGTCAAAACATCTGGTTAGAAATCGATAAACTTAACAGAGATTCCAATTTTATATCCCCCATGCTGACCAGTTTATGAATCTCAAGATAGCTGCTCAGAGAGATTAAGAGATTTGGCTAAAATTAAACAGTTAGGGTCAAAGCTGAGCCCATAAGCCAAGTCTTCTGATTCTTACTAAAAAGAGTTCAAATGGAGCAAGTGACCAAATTTCCCCTGCACCCATGATTATTGAGCTATACTTCGGTGAGACATCAGTGCTGAGAGGAGCTGGCTCTAGGTTTGGCATTGCAAAGATGGAAAGCAAAATTAGCTTCGACTCTGTTATGTTTGGATTGGTAGTCCCTCTGCAATGAGGTTTTAGACATACTCCACGTGCTGTGATACTGGTCTCTCTCCAGGAAATTGGAAACTTTTCTGAAATTCATAAACGTGTGAGCACATTACATGTAGAGGTAGAGACCACCTCAAGTAAATGCTTCATTTTTAAATATTTAAGTATTTTTAAAAATACACAATTTCATAAATTATTTTACTAGCAACCAGCTGCACTTTATAATATTTGGAAGGCTTTATTTACCAACCAAAATTAAAATTATCAACCGATTTCAAAGCCTCTTCTCATCGATAATGGTTGTATCAGAGTAGTTTCACTGTGACAAGAAAGAAGTATGCCCAATAATGACAGCATTTTGTTTCATCAAATCCAAATTTTTCCGTAACCCATTAAAGGAGGCATTTGGCAGTTAATTGAAAAGCATCTAAATTTAAAAATTGCCTCCCACATTCTAAACTGGGGAAGCAATTTCTGAACCTGAAAAATAAAATACTCCAAGCAGTACGAGCTTGAATTTGTTAAGGTTGCAGGTGGGGGAGGAAGATGAATTTTTGTGGTCACCATTAGGAGCAGAAGTATTCATAAGTTCTGCAGTGAATTACTTATAGGAAATTTAGTGATTCAGACTGCTATATATTCAATTTATTTTAGTTTGATAGTCTCAGATCTACAGACACTCAGCTTGGAGACAGAGAGCCCTATTGAGAAGTGTGACTAAAATTTAAGGGCCCCAGATTTTTCTTTCACCACATTTCAGAACCAAACTAGGCCCTCAAAGGACTCTTATCTAATATTTCTCTATGTCAGTGACACTTATATTTTTGTAGCAATAGATAATATTTGCTCTTGGAGTAAACACTCATCCCTTACTTAAAATCCTTGGTCATTGATGTTTCCATCTGATAAAGATCTAGTCTGGGAGACTGATAGTTTAGCGGTAGAAGAATCACAGAAGATGTGTAAGCAATTCTGCCTGGATTCCCAAGTGTTCTACCAATGAATTCACATTTGACCAGGATGTTCAAGTACGGAGTTTATGAATTATAAAGTCAGTCATGGAAAAACCCTTCCAAGAAGAAAAAACAGCATGCATTTATGAAGCAGGCTGATGAAAGGGAATTCAATTTGTTGAATGCCTGCTCTACGCATTTGCCAAGATAACGTCATTTGCTCTCTGCAGTCATCACAGGCTCGTGTGATTTTGCTCATTATCTTCAGCTTTATAATCTATCCAGCATTTCATAGGCTTAGGATTCCAAATTATACTTTGGCCACACTGATTTTATTTATGGCAATGAATATGATAAAAGCTTCTACTTGAATCATGTTTACTATTGTTGAATATAATGAGTTTGAAAGTACATTGCTGAATTTAAAGAGTTTGGTGAAACACTCACGTTCACCCTTTCTTAAACTCCATAATAATTTTACTGGTTTGTAATATCTCTTTTAGTTTGACTTTTTAATTGCATATGAAGTTGTTCAATGTCAGCTGATTATTACTTTCATTTAAACCAGAGTGACTTGACATGTTTGCCCACCATGGATGAAGAGAATACTTAAAAAATAAATAAATAAATTCTTCCTAGTCTGGTCGTTTTCAGCCATAATAACCTAGTTGTAATTGTGGTTATTACTAACTAAATTTGAATAGCACTTTGTAGTTAATAATAAACTTTCCCATATATCCTTACTTGATACATTTTGTATACCAATAGGAAGGATGTGTTAACCATATGAAAACAATGGGAAGGGACGACTTATTTTTTATTGAACAATCTACTAAGGAACAGTTACTTTATTACTTGCTTTATCTATATTTTAAACCCATCTGGTTAAGGAAACACTTAACTTTGCAAACTGACTTCATCACTTAGCTGGTTGAATGCTGTTTACTCTTTGTGTGAACAATATTTTCAGAAGAAAATAACAAATCAATTGTCCCACTTCCTCATGCTTTCCCATATAAGACAACAACTTAAGCTTTGATACACGTAAGAGCCAGAAGGGAACTATGATTAAAAACCTGAATGACTAAAAGTAAAGAGGCCATAACCTACTTTTCCAATTTTTCCTGTTTCACCGTGACTTCTGGACAATATGGCCAAGATTCTTTTCCAAAGTAGCCCAGTGAAACAAGAGACATACTATCTTGCTAAGAATTAGCAAGTGTAAAGATTGTTTGATCACCCAGTGAATTTCAAAAAATTGTTCAATTGGGAAGTTTGACATTGTTATTCGCACAATAATGTGTTTGTGTGTGTGAGTGTGTGTTTGTGTTTATCTGTCTCCTTGTGTGGGTTTTAACTAATTTTTAATGAGATGTATTCAGGAAAAGCAAATAGTAGCTGATTGGAAAGTCATTCTGGAAATAATTTGCTTGAATCTGAAACCACATGCTACATTAGCAAACACAATTCCCGTCAAATTATTAAGGAATTTTGGAGAGCGAAACTCCCATAGAAGACACGGGCCTGGCTGTCACACAAAGGCCCCTCCAGTAGCACTTTTGTCCGTATCCAGAATGGCAGGTAAAAAGGTTCGTCTTTCACTGTAAAACATCGGAGTGGCTGTCTCCTACCTACGATAAAATGCTTTTCAGTATTTTACTTTTTAAGAAATTTAATGAATGTATGCTCAGACTCTCCTCTGGAATATGGTATTGGAAGCCTTAGAATGAAACAACTTTGATATGTTTCCTTTTAATTCTGTTTGAAACACAAATAAATTAATTAGAGAAATAGTTGGCTCCTTCATGATTTTCATCAGCCTATTGTCTTTTCTAATCACTGCATTTTAATTTTGACTAGGGACCTTGATAAGGTGACAAATATTTGTCCCCTATATTTTCTAAAGAGGTGCTAAGTTATCAATATTGAAAGGGCTTTCTTTTTCTGGTACCATTTTCATATGCTCAGTAATTTGTTTCTGGGCAAGGAAAAGGAAGTAACAAAGTGGAATACCAGAGATAAGACTTTTAACTGAGGTTTTAAAATATTTTCTTTCCTTTTTCCCATGAATCCAGCTTTGTTTGATTTCTGTGGGTTCTCTGAATGTTTTCAGGCAGAGAATGTATGTCCAATGATACCATTTGGCATATCAAGTTGATTTTATTGAATGTCACATATATAAATAAATATGTTTTCATCGTAATTAAGGGGTAGTATTTGAAATGTCAAATCCTTAAAATCCAAACTTTGTCTAGGCAGTAACAGATAAATGAATTTTAGAATTTTAAAAATGATATTATAATTAATTTTACATTGAGTGTATTGGCAGACAAAAGGGCAATATTAGGACTGTTAGCAGACCCTTCAAATAAAAATTTTGAAAAAGACCCTCTTAAAATTCCATGGTTAAAAAAAAGTGTAAACAAGAGAGTGAATGAGTGTGTAATGAGTAAGAAAAGGATGGAGAAACTTCCAAGACCTCATGGCTTCTCATCTACATGACTGTAATAGCTTTCTACGCTAATTTGGTCTTAGATTATCACTCCACCATGTCTGTCAGTCTGTCATTCTGTGGTGGCTTGCGTGTTGCTGTGATGCTGGAAGCTATGCCACCGGTGTTTCAAATACCAGCAGGGTCACTCATGGTGGACCGGTTTCAGCGGAGCTTCTAGATTAAGATAGATTAGGAAGAAGGACCTGGCAATCTACTTCTGAAAAAATTTACCAGTGAAAACCTTATGGATAACAGCAGAACATAGTCTGATACAGAAAATGAGCCCTTCAGGTTGGAAGAAACTCAAAATAACGACTGGGAGAGAGCTGCGTGCTCAAAGTAGAGTTGACCTTAATGATGTGGATGGAGTAAAGTTTTCGGGACCTTCGTTTGCTGATGTAATACAACACAGAACGAGAAGAAACAGCTGCAAACCCCCATTAATAATCATAACATGAATGTACAAAATATAAATCAAGGAAAACGGGATGTTGTCAAAAATGAAATGTAATGCTTGAAGATGGATGTCCTAGGCATTAGTGAGCTGAAATCGACTGATATTGGCCATTTTGAATAGGACACTCATATGGTCTGCTACATCTGGAATGACGACTTGAAGAGGAACTACGTGGCATTCATCAGGATTGGAGGAAGACTCGATAGCAACGTGCAATATGCAGATGACACAACCTTGCTTGCCGAAAGCGAGGAGGACTTGAAGCCCTTATTGATGACAATCAAAGACTACAGCGTTCAGTATGGATTACATCTTAACATAAATAAAATGAAACTCCTCACAAATGGGCTAATAAGCAACATCATGATAAATGGAGAAAATACTGAAGTTGTCAAGGATTTTATTTTACTTGGATCCGCAATCAATGCCCATGGAAGCAGCATTCAAGAAATCAAACAACGTATTGCATTGGGCAAATCTGCTGCAAAAGACCTCTTTAAAGTGTCAAAAAGCAAAGATGTTACCTTGAGGACTAAGGAGCTTCTGACCCAAGCCATGAATTTTCAATAGCTTCATATGCATGCGATAGCTGGACAATGAATAAGGAACACTGAAGAACTGATGCATTTAAATTATGGTGTTGGCGAAGAATATTGAATATACCATGGACTGCCAGAGGAATGAGCAAATTTGTCTTGGTGAAGTATATTCATAATGCTCCTTAGAAGTGAGGATGGCAAGACTTCGTCTGGCATACTTTAGACATGTTATCAGGAAGGACCAGTCCCTGGAGAAGGATATCATGCTTGCTAAAGTAGAGAGTCAGTGAAAATGAGGAAGACCCTCAATAAGATAGGTTTACACAGTGGCTGCAACAATGAGCTCAAACATGCATGGTAAGGATTTTGAGGATGGCGCAGGACCAGGCAGTATTTCGTTCTTTTGTACATAGGGTTGCTATGAGGTGGCACCAACTCAAAAGCTCCCAACACAAGACCATCACTACTTCAGTACATGTTCTGCACTGAAGTGTCTCTTACTAACTTTCAACTTTCTCTTTAGTCTGGAAACCACGCCTGCAACTTAATTTATTTTATTTCACCAATATAACCATTGACTACCCTCAGGCAGGTAGCTTCTCAAGAAGGCTGTGCTCAGTCCCCCTCTCTGAACTTATCATATCTTTCTATTCCCCCACTTCTGTATACAGTTTCATGCATTCTTTACGATTCAGTGTAAGCCGTATCTCCTTCATAGATCTTCTACCAGTGCCCTCTCTGAAACACCTATTGTATCGAAACACCAAAGACAAGTTCTCAATTTTTTTTGGAGTTCTACCATATATACTGCACTCCTCAACCAGGATAAAACTTTCTCAGCATTCCTGTAATTGAATTCCAATTTGACATTTTGGCTTCCTTTCCCATTAAGTTTCTCCACACACTCTGGAGTTTAACCACACCAGAAACTGTTCCTCCAGAACATAACATTTTCCTTGTCTGTTGTTTGATTTATGCCATTTCCCTCAGAATACGGGAGTGTTAAGCTAATGCTTCTTAAGTCCTTACTATGAACTTACTGTGCTAAATATTTTACCTGAAATTTGTCATTTAGCCCCACAACAACACTATGAACCAATACTGTTAATTTCGCATGAGGAAACTTAGGCATGATGATGTTTAATAACATCTCCTAAGTGGCAAAACCATTTCTCTAAAGCATTGTACAAGCAGTCCCAGCAGCACAGTGGTTACATGCTCAGCAGCTAACCAAAAGATCATCAGTTTGAACCCACGAGCTGCTCCAAGGGAGACAGGTGTGGCAGTCTGCTTCTCTAAAGATCTATAGCCTTAGAAACCCTATGGGACAATTCTACTCTGTCCTATAAGGTCACTATGAGTCGAAATTTGACAAACAGCAGTGGGTTGGGTTTGTTTAAAGCATTGTGCATTCTCCCTTTGAGGGTTACTTGAAAGCCAGTAAAGTGCTGTAAATTGTGATGTAAATAATCCACATTTTGATGAATATGACTATGATTTTAATTTTAAATCTTTGGAATGTTCAAGCCTTTCTTCTTGTTGTATCAAAAAGCGTACTCATCATTCAAGGATCAATTGATAGGTGACTTTCTCAGTCTTTCAAGTAAGAGTCAAGGCTCCGTGGTCTGCATCCACAGCAGCCTCCACTGTCACCTGCTGTTCAATGCAATATATCTGATCAGCAGGACCTGCATCACTGGGAGCTTGCTAGAAGTGCAGACTCTGACTATACTCTGTACCTACTGAATCAGAGTCTGCACTTTAACAAGATCCCTAATGGTAATTCATATGTGTTGTAAAATTTGAGAAACAATGCACTAGGTACTTATTGCTTTCTGCATTTTGTTGTTCACAGCAATTATCTTTCCTGCCTGCCTGACATTTCCTAAAGAGAAGGACCTGTATGTTATTTATACACCAGCTACTCACTTATGGACTTGGTTAGGTTCCAAAGACCAGGTCTTTATGTGAAAATTGGCATGATGCAAAAATGGAGGATGACCACATCAGATCACAAAATAGAGGATGACCACATCATTACATAACTGCCAAATTACATCATTACATAACTATCAGGCCACTGAGAATCATGGCCCAGCCAACTTGACACATAACCTTAACCATCACAGCCAGCATTACTGTCACCTTGCAACTTAGTGTTCGTTACTGCCAGATGTACATCATTAATGCACAATATAATTGGATAGTAGATTTTTTACTATTGTCGTGAATGTGAAATGTCAGATAATGAGATAGTTGATAAGTGAGGAGTAGGTGTATTTGTCTTACCCAGAATGAGTAGCATAATACTTCCCATATGGTTGGCACTCAGCACCTCTTTATTAAGTTTATTTATTGAACTGAGAGCAAATCCCATGGTACTTACACCTTTATGTCTCCCATAACTCATAGAAACAATGTTCTTGTCTAGACTCTAAGTTCTTGGGAGGTTGTTATTGTATCTACCTAGTTCACATAGTTCCTACCTGGTACATGAAACTTACATTAATGATTAACGATGGAGTGAGACATTCTGTAAATTAATTGAGACTATTGATAAATATATTGAAAGGAGGTTTTTTCTTAGAAATTTTCATTTTAGGTTTATTTCTCTAACAAATATGTACAAGTACATATTACGTGCCAGGAAGTGGTCTAAGTTCTTTAAAAATATTAACTTATTTACATTCTGAACTAACATTGCTTAGGCAAGTATAAATCTAAGTTAAATTAATAAAAGTTAATTTGAGATGCCTCATTCAATTCTAATACATGGGATAGCCCATCTATTTCAGGTTATTTTGTTGCAGATGACTAATTAATATGCCATAATTTATATAATAAAACTTGGCAGTATTTTAGTACTTTTTTTATTTTGTGGTTGTGTTGTTGAGAATATACACAACAAAAACATACACCAATTCAAGTTTCTACATGTACAATTCATTGCCATTGATTACCTCTTTGAGTTATGCAGCCATTCTCACCCTCCTTTTTCTGAATTGTTCCTCCCCTGTTAAAATAAACTGATTGCCCCATAAGATTCCTGTCTAATCTTTCAAGATGCTGTTGTCAGTTTGATCGCATATAGATAGATCTTGAAAGACCACAATGCTCAAAGCAGACATTCTTTACTAGTTAAGCTAAACTATTGTTTGGTTTTGAAAAGACTTCAGAGGATATTTTTGGTTTAAGGTTTAAAGATTATCTTAAGGCAATGGTTTTGGGGGTTCATCCAGTTTCTATGGCTCCAGAAAGACTGATTTCTGTGAGAATTTGAAATTCCATTCTGATTAGGATTTCCCCCCTTTTGATCAGGATTCTGCGATAGAATCTTTGATCAAAATGTTCAGTAACAGAAGCCAGGCACCATCTAGTTCTTCTGGTCTCATGGTAAAGGAGGCAATTGTCAGTGGAGGCAATTAGCCACACATTCCATATCCTCCCCCTTGTTGCTGACTCTTCCTCTTCGGTTGCTCCAGGCAAATAGAGACCAAATGTTGTACGTCGGATGGCTACTTGCAAGCTTTTAAGACCCCAGGCACTTCACAAAGACCTAGGAGGTAGAACAGAATGTTGGAAAGAATGTGGGGAAATTAGAACACTTACCCATTGCTTGTGGGAATGCAAAATGGCACAGCCATTGTGGGAAACATCCTGACTGTTCCTCAAAAAACTAAAAATAGAACTACCATATGACCCAGCAATTCCACTCCTAAGTATATACCCTGAAGACTTGAAAACAAAGTCTCTGGTACTTGTACACCAATGTTCATAGTAGCACTATTCACAATAGCCAAAAGGTGGGAACAACCTAAATGCCCATCAAGGGACGAGTGGATAAGCAAAATGTGATACATACATGCAATGGAATACTACTCAGCCAGTAAGAGAAATGAAGCCTTGATACATGCTACAGTATGGATGGAGCTTGAAGACCTTTTGATGAGTGAGATAAGTCAATCACAAAGAGACAAATATTGTATTACCTCACTTATATAAGAAGAAGAGAACAGACAAATGTATAGAGATCAATGTTTATTAGTGGTTACCAGCGGCAGGAGGGAGGAGGGGGTGGGAGGGTTATTGCGTATGGGGTACCGAGTTTTGGTTTATGGTGATGGTAAAATCACATTGATTAAGGGTAGGGTTGCACAGCTGATTAGTGTAATTGCTGTTAGTAAGTTGTAACCCTACAAAAAGTTGAATTGGCAAAAGTTGTGTGATAGATATATTTTCAACAACTACAAAACAAAAAAGAAAGTAGCTGCTAAGGTTGGTTATGTATAACCGAACACCTCATGGGATTTGGTTCCTTGATTTGGAGGTTTAGGGTCATGGTTTTATGGGAAATCCCAGTTAATTGTCCTAATAACATGTTTAGAGCTTTTGTTCTACCTCCTACTATTTTAGTCATTTTTAAAGATTTTTTCTTTCATGATTTCAAAACCCTTCCAAATTCTTTGGAACTAAATATTGCAGTAAATATTTCAGTGGAAAACCACGTTCCATTTCAGAACAGAACAAACTGTGTCAGATTTCTAAGTTATAATGCATATTACAAGTTTTATGCATTGCTCATGTATGTACATATGATTTTATATTCAAAGGGGGGTAAGATTCCAATCCGGTGGACATCACCAGAAGCTATAGCCTACCGCAAATTCACGTCAGCTAGCGACGTATGGAGTTACGGAATTGTTCTCTGGGAGGTGATGTCCTATGGAGAGAGACCATACTGGGAGATGTCCAATCAGGATGTAAGTATTTGTCATCGATGAGTTATGGGTTCAGATTAAATGATCAAGCTGTGCAAGGAAGTGGAGCATAATGAAACCAGGTGGCTCCTAGTTTGTGACATTGAAATAGAATACTTAAAAAAGATGAAACTGTTTCCAAGTCTTGCAAGGATAGTAATTAAATTGCTTTTATAGCTTTAAATTTTTCCCTCAAACAGGGGTTTAGAAATCTAGCAAAATGAAAACATTTGTAATAAGAATGCAATAAAATAAGTGACCAAGAAGATAACCAACATATATCAGGGAGTGTTTGAAGGATTTTTGCTGCAAAATTATATCTGTATAATATTAGCAAGATACACATGTCTGCCATCCTTTGTAGATTTAATGAATGCATCTATGCCAATATTTTGTTTACTTAAATATAGTATTTCCCAAAGACAGAAAAAAGCAATCAATCTCTACCAGGTTGTTTCTCTTTAAGTACTAAACTTGTACATGAAGTTAGTTATACAAACTGATGTCTTTGGATTGAGGACTACAATCTTTAACTTTCTATTTTAACTGTGATACGATTTTTAAAGAGGATTTCTTAGTTTTAGATCATGTTTTGGTAATGCTTAGTAAAGGAACTCTATTATCATATGGAATCAGCGCTCAAAGATTTGTCTTTATGCTTAGCCAGAAACACTGAGCATGATCCCAAAGATACATAAAAGAGGAAAGCTGAATGCTTGCAGCCATTTCCTACCCACCACATATAAAACTGCTTTAAGTTTATTGGGATATAAACTTGTCTCTGTTCTTCATTAAATAACTCATATTAATCATACTGGGAAAATCAGATTCACTTTTCAACCTGTCTATATTCCAACGTCTGTCTATATCAGAGTACCTCAAAGTGTAGTCCCTGGATCAGCAGCTGTAGCATGGCCTGGGAATTTGTTTTGAATGCAAATTCTCAGGCTCTGTTCCAGACTTATGGACTTAGAAACTTTGGGAATGAGGATGTCGTGATCAGTATCTTAACAAGACTTCCAGATGATTCGGATGCATATAAAAGTTTTAGAAACACTGCTTTACATGGTTTAAAAATACTAATGAAATAACAGTTACTTATTAGTATAGCACTTAGGATTTTACCAAAGGAAGTTGCTATGATTCAGAAGGTACCATTTGAAATATGCTATAACTAAAACTTGTATACTCATTTTCTCTGCATTCAATAAAGCATGGTTTCCATAGAGATCTGTATAACCAGATAATGATTTCTTTAGAACTCACTGAATTTCCTATATCGTTGAACATTTCTTTTTATTTTAATCTGTAAAAGATTAAACAAACTTGTCTTTCCTAAATTCATTTTCTTTCTCCTGATCTTTATAGAGCATTTTTGAGCATGAACACCTTCTTACTCATCTGATAAGCTGTTATCCTTTTAGGCAATTTAAATGAGAACTTGATGTTATTGAAACTTTAAAACATTCAGTGTGCCCAGCCTGTGGAAAAGTAAAATAAGCCCCAACTCTTAAATTCCCAGAAACTTTGCTTCTCACACAGGTAATTAAAGCTGTGGATGAGGGCTACCGACTGCCACCCCCCATGGACTGCCCAGCTGCCTTGTATCAGCTGATGCTGGACTGCTGGCAGAAAGACAGAAACAACAGACCCAAGTTTGAGCAGATTGTCAGCATCCTGGACAAGCTTATCCGGAACCCCAGCAGTCTGAAGATCATCACCAGTGCGGCAGCAAGGTGACACATTAGATTTTGCATCTTGCACTCGCTCTGAAGTTAATGTATTCGCTTTCTGCAAGGCGTTAGTTTTTGTTCTCCCACTCCTCCGGTGGCATTCTTTGAAATTTGTATTCCTCAAGACAGGAGAGATGTATTTTTTGTTCATTTGTTTGTTTTTCCCCTTCCAGGAGGAATTCTCATGCAATTTAATGGTAGTGATACAATGCTGAGTTGTTTTTTTTTAACACCCATCCTGACTAGAGGTGACTCTACATTCATGCTTATATAAGTCTCTAGTAAATACGAACCATGGCCATGTAGTGCTGATTTCTTTTCACTCTCCATTATTTAAAAGAAAAAAAAAAAAGGAATTCTGGGAGTGGTGGGGATTCCAGTAAAGTCCTGATTTATTCTTCATTTAAAATAAAGCTTCAAATAACAATAGCAACCCTTCCAAAACATTGTGTTTACTAGCAGAATGCAATTTTCACCATTTAATTAAACAAATATTTGTTTAACCCATGTTGTGTGTCAATTTCTCTCGTAGACATTTTGGAGGGTAAAATGAGGTTTGTGTCCCAACACTAACACAAATGTCAGCACATAATAACTATACTGCAGTGCAGAATGCATGGTGCCTATTACCTTTTATGTACCTTCCTCCCAGTTGAGAATCTCTGAGTTCTTTCAGCGGATTTGAAGAATGTTCGTTACAGTGCACCTACAAAGTTCAATGGGAGAAATAGGGAAGGAGAGATTAATTTTGGCAGAGGCCCTATGAGAAGTGTTAATGCATTTGGAGTTTCTCAGAGCAGCTTAAGGCACAACTCTCTTGTTTGATGATTTACATGCTCATCGTGCATATAATACAAAAACAGTTTTATTAGATTTTGATGATATATGTTATGCTATGAGCTTTTTAATTTTTGATCAATTTTATCATATGAGCTAGTACACATTTCAATCTTGTAAAAACACTCCTCCTAACAACTAGATAGAGAAGGATTTCAGATCTATTTGAAACTTTTAGCTTTGTGACCACTCACTCAGTGGCTTGAGGATTAGTGAGTCGGTGATAACCTGATAGGTGCAGTAGAGTTTTCTCAGGTACAGTGAATTGTGAGCTGTTTCACACTTCTATGAGTCTTTGCATAAACAGTTGCTTCTGGAAATCTATTTTTCATTTTGCTATCTCTAGTTTCCATTCATACTATATTTCCCTGTTGTTTTCCTTGCTAGAAAGCATAGTAACTAAAGCTAACATTTCAATGCATGAGAAATTCCTTGCTTTTCACCTCACATTGTCTGTTGTTTAAACATCAGTATGTGAATGTGTGTGTGTGTGTGTGTGTGTGTGTGTGTGTGTGTGTGAGAGAACAAGAGGAGGGGAGGGAGAGAGGATATATATGTATTCTTAAATAATTTAAGAATTTATTAAATAAAGAATTTAATTCATTATGCTTTAGAATCAGATTTAAAACAGAATTTTGTAGCTTCATTATAACTTTCCCAAAACTTATTTAGCACATGTACATTTCTTAGAATTATAAGCAGAGAAAAAAATTTGTATCTGTAAGATTTATGTTAATTATAACTTATCATTATTATTATTATATCTTTAGCTATAAATGATTGTATAGTTCACTGCTGTTTTCTGTTCTGTGATTTTAGGATATGTGTTTATTAATTTTCAGTTCTTAATATGTATAGATATTTTACTAAAGTTTTGGAAAATTGACCTATTTAGAAGCTATATTCAACAAGAAATAACTAGAAATATAACCTCAAAATGCAAAGATTTACTGCTATACATATAACATATTTTAAAATATTATCCTTTAAGTGCATATGTTTGTGTGTGTGGGTATATGTGTGTGTGTAAAATGCATGTTGGAAATAATCTCATTTGTTGAATGCCACAGAGGACAGATGTATTTTTGGTCATGATGAGGCTGTACATTTATAAATTAAGAAAAGTATCAGAACTTTATTTAAAGAACTGCACTTAGTGTGCACATAAATCCACAATATAAAGTGATGTGTAAAGGCTACATAATGATAATTTAATGTGACACATGTGAAAAAAGTATTGTATAATGCGTGATTGGAAGGAGTTATCTTTGTTTTACACATTTGTTCTTTTTACCAATAATCATCAATAATTATGACTTTGGTAGAGTATTTGCTAATTAATGCCCCTTAGAGTACAGTATATGATCTTTGATCTTAAAAGGAATGATTACATTAAGCATACATGATTCAGTTTTTATATTATATTTGAATGAGAAAAAGAAGGATAACCTGAACCAAAGTTTTTTTAAAATCAGTATGTGAGAAATATAGATTATTTAGACAGAACACAATACTGGGAAGCCAGCACAACTTGTAAAAGGCAAGGTCATGGAAGCTCCATAGACACATCCAAACTCCCTGAGGGATCGAATTGCTGGGCTGAGGGCTGTGGGGACCATGGTTTCAGGGAACATCTAGCTCAACTGACATAACATAGTTTATAAAGAAAATGTTCTGCATTCTACTTTGGTGAGTAGCGTCTGGGGTCTTAAAAGCCTGTGAGCAGCCATCTAAGACACTCTACCAGTCTCACCCCTTCGGGAGCAAGAGTGAATGAAGAAAACTAAAGACACAAAGGAAAGATTAGTCCAAAGGACAACCTCCACCAGACTGAGTCCAGTACAACTAGTTGGTGCCTGGCTACCACCATGACTGCTCTGACAGGGATCACAATAGAGGGTCCCAGACAGAGCTGGAGAAAAATGTAGAACAAAATTCTAACTCACAAAAAAAGACTAGACTTACTAGCCTGACAGAGACTGGAGAAATCACAAAAGTATGGTCCCTGGACAGCCTTTTAGCTCAGTAATGAAGTCACTCCTGAGATTTACCCTTTAGCCAAAGATTAGACAGGGCCATAAAACAAAATGAGACTAAAGGGACAGCCCAGGGACAAGGACTGGAAGGCAGGAGGGGACAAGAAAGCTGGTAATAGGGAACCTAAAGTCAAGAAGGGAGAGTGTTGACATGTTGTGGGGTTGTTAACCAATGTCATAATATGTGTACTGTTTAATGAGAAGCTAGTTTGTTTGGTAAACCATCATCTAAAGTAAAATTAAAAAAACAGAAATAATTTTTAGGAGTCACTAAGTTTGAACTTAGTGATAGATCCTCAAATAAACCTACCCATAACTTATCCCACAAGCGTGAATCTCTGTCCTAAACTTCACAGAGAGAGACGACGTAGCCTCCTTTGGAAATCCACCTGACAGTTTAACAATCAACAATATTATAAACTTGTCCTTCTCTGGGCCATACGGTCCTCATTTTGTACCCTAAAGACATTTCTTTTGATCTTTGCTCTATAGTAGTCATAGCAAAGAAAAACATCTTTTCAACTCTTTCCATATCATAAAAAATACACTCAAACCAGAACTCATGTAATATGATCTAGGGATATTTAACGCCAATTTTATGGGAGAAAATAGTCTTAGTATCACGATATGTCTTGATGTTCTAATTTTAACATGTTGTTAAATTCAAGTTTTGCATTCTTATTAAAATATATTGAAAGATATTATTTGCTCCTGATATCTAGTCTTTAATACTTGATAAAATTTCATGTGTTTTTGCCACAAAACATGCCATATTAGGGAAAATATTAATTTTTTTTCCAAAAGAGTCATCCATCTTGTCACTAAATGTAAACATTTTCCAATAATATTTGTAATTTACTTTTTGCCATGTATGTTTTACATACAATACACATATTATGTTGTTAGAAATTTAAGATCAATAACATCAGATTGCCATGCAACAATGCCTAGAAATCTTATTTTTTTCCTTTAGAAAATTTGCTTTTCCACTATTGACAAGAATTATTTCATCCCTTTTCATAACTTATTAAACTCATGCTTTTGCCACTTAAGTTTTTTAGTGATGCCCTTGACACATGCTTTATTGAGAGCATAGTAATTGTTAGATGAAAACTTCTAATAGCAAAACAAAAATGTACTGGCACTTGCACCCACTCATCTTGTATTTCTTTCCTTGGTTACAAGGGAGAAACTATCACTCTTCTTGTCAAAGGAAAATCCTTTCACATGTCTTCTGGATCTCATCCTTTCCTGCCGTCTCAAAAATTTTCTTCTCTCAGTTTCTTTCTTTCTCCCTCTTTCTCTCTTTATATCTCCTACATGTTTAGTCTCTTTCTCTCTGCAGGGTCATTGCCATTAATATACACATACGTTCTTTTACATCATTTCTCAATTTTTTTCTGGTGATGAGTCATTTGGGATACTTACTAAAAGTTCAAATCTAACCCAACCAACTGATTCAGAATCTGTAGGAAAGGGGAAGGGAATTTGGATGTTTGATGAGAACTCCAAGTGATGTCTCATCAAGTCATGAGGGGAAGTTAGGAGACAGTGCTTGTCCATAACACCTCTATTGGACCCGTGTCTCTGTCAACTACTTCCCAAGTTTGCTAACATGCTAACACTCTTCACAGCCGAGTGTCTCAAAATAATGACCTCATAGATAACTCAAACTTAGTAGGTCAAGATTTATCTCTTTATTTTCTCCCACTGGCTTGATCCATCCATTCTCTTCTCATCTTAATTAAAAACATCAGCACTTACTCATTTGCCCAGTCAAGAACTGGAGCAATTCTTGACACCTCTTTCATGCTCTCTACACTTTGATCCAGATCATCACTGGATCAACAGGCTCCATCTCTGTCCATTTCCACTGCAACCCTCATCTATGATTGTTTCCTCTTCTGACCTGGATCAGTACAGTAGCCTCCTAACTTTCACCCAGCTTCCATTCTTGCCCCAATCCAGGGATTTTTTCACATGGCCTTCAGAATTTTCCTATCAAAACATATGTAATTACTATCCTCTTTTTAAAAATGATTTTTGGATTCCCATTATACTTAAGGAAAAAAATCTAGACCCCTTTGGATGGTTTAAAAAGCCCTCACTCTCCAATGTCATTTCTTTTTTTCAAGTATTTATTAATTAATTCATTCAGCTATTTATTTTATGCCAGTCTACACTATGCTAGGCACTGTGTTAGACTCTGGAGAAAAGTGAAAACAAATATAGTTCCTGAAATCCTGGAGCTTCCATTTTAAAAACAAAACAAAACCAGTTGTTTTCAAGTTGATTCTGACTCAGGTGATCCCATGTGTGTCAGAGTAGAACTGTGCTGTATAAGGTTTTCATGGTTGATTTTTCAGATGTAGATTGCCAGGCCTTTCTTCCCAGGCACCTCTGGGTAGACTCAAACCTCCAGCCTTTCAGTTAGCAGCTGAATGCCTTAACCATTTGCACCACTCAGGGAAGGGTACAAAAAACAATAGACAAGTACAGATTATAAGGAAGAAAAAAATAGATGGCTGTGATAGACAATAAAAATATGGTTGAGAAAGAACTCTCTGTGGAGGTGGCATTTGAGCTGTGATTTGAAGGAAGGAAAAGAGCCAGCTGTTTAACAAACCCCAGAAAAAAGTACTCTTGGCATAGGAAAAAGAAACTGCAAATGCCTGAGATTAGGAGTTTGGAGGGTTGTAGGAAGTGGCAGAGGAGTAAACAAGAAAAGGAAGAGTCTGTCATGAGTCTAGAGAGGAAAACAAGCCAGAGCACCTAATGCCATGGTGAGGGTTTTAGAATTTTTTTTGAAGTGCACAGGGAATCCATTAATGGATTTAAAACCAGCTGGGAAGGGACATGATTTGATTTACACACCTATTTTGTAGAAACAAAAGCAAATCCGTTGCCATCAAGTTGATTCCAACTCATAGCAACCCTACAGGACAGAGTAGAACTGTCCCATACAGTTTCCAGGGAGTGGCTGGTGGATGCGAACTACTGACCTTTTGGTTAACAGCCTGAGCTCTTAACCACTGTGCTACCAGGGCTCCTATTTTGTAGAAGGAAGGGTAAAATTATGAGGGGGACACTTCAACCTTTCAACCTGTGCCACTCTCACTTAAACAATACTCTAACCATAGTGACCAACTTCCAATTTCTTCAGAAGCCAAAGCACTTCAGATATGAAGACAGTAACACATGCTGTCCCCCTTGTCTTGGATTTTCATTGGCACCTGTCACTGTATAGTGCCCCATCCTCCTTCAGGAAGCTGCTCACACATCATGTATTCATTGAGGAACTCTCTGACATCCCAATTTTAACTTGCAGGATGCATAGGAACATTATTCTTTTACACAACACCATATTCTTGTTCTTCATCACACTTGTAATTATCTCTGTGTGTTTTCTTATCGTCCATTCCTCTAGTAAACTCTAAGCTCTGTGAGATCAGGTGTCATGTTTGTCTTGTATTACCAGTGGCAGGTTGATAGTGGAAACTCAATAAATGTCTGTTCATGCATGATAATATTTGTTGAAAAAAATATTTGTTGAAATCATTAGTAAAATTTCCATGTCAACAAATACACAATTTTTAGGAAGCATGAAGGGCAGTGATTTCACTTTTACCTTTGGGATTCCCTGATAGTTCTACACGAGAAATGACTTTTGGAAGGTGGATGATAGATTGCTACATGCAGATGACAGGATAAGAACATACCAGGCTGGGGAATACTGTGAAAAAATGCAATAGGCTCAAAAATTTAGGGTAGTTCCAGATTACATTGAATAATATAGTCGGCTGGAATTTATGGCGCATTAGTCTGTATGGACTCATTGGCAATGGGTTTGGTTTCTTTGTTTTAGGGGGTAAGAGCCTAATAGATTATTTCACCAGACAATAAATACGTTAAATATCATCCTTAGAAATCTGGCTTTTTTTTTTTTTTTCCCCAAATGGAAAGGAGAGTAATTGAAGATATTTAAGTCTTATGTTGCACTGCACTTATGGAATATTTCAGATCTGGGGGTTAGGAGATTTGTGATGAGAGTTGGAAGTTGATGTAAGTAGTCTAAGAAAGGGTATAAACTAGGGTCAAACAGCAGGGATAAAAAGAAAGAGTGTGAATTCAAAAAGTTTTACTGAAGGGCGTATTACAGAACATGGTGACTAATGAGATATGCGGAGTGATGGAGGAAAAATACAGAGTACTTCCAGATTTTGAACTTGGAGGACTGTGAGAACAGTGCTCTCATTGACAGCAGTAGGGAGAGCATTAGGAAGAACAGGTCTGTGAGACAGATGAGCATACAGACGCAATGGGACTGAGTCCAGCAAGAAGGCAGAAGTTCACATCTCAGTGTTCAGGGGGAGATTAAAGCTAAGCATGCAATGTAGAACATTCTGTGTGTAAAGATAATAAGAGAAGCCACAGTCAGAAACGTGTTTAGCAAGTACAGATCTCAGTCTAGTAATGCCAGTGTTCACAATAAGTATAGCCTTTATTTTTCTATAATTATTTTCTAAGTGAAATCCTCATATCCCACTGGATTATCAAGAGACTTTAACGTATGAATTGTGGAGAATGTGGGTTCATATAGTCTGCCAGTGAGACAACCCATATCCCAATCTGCAAAACTCTGTAATTTTCAGGTTTTCCTTTCTGTTTTGGTGCTACCCTCAGCTGAAGGTCCAGGGATATTTTTGAAGCTTCTTAGTGCCTCTTTGACTCAGTCTGTAAGCCACGAATTCAAATGTCTACAAGAGTCAAGAAGCTAATGGGAATGAATGAGTGCATCTGCCGTATGTAGTGAGACATGGTGATGTCTCATGGATAAGTCAGGCTGTTTGTTAAGGACTGTGGAGCCAGTCAGTGCTAACAAGTAATTTCCAGTGGATGGCAATCCTGGAAGGAAAAAATATAAATCATACATTACTATCCCAGTATGTTAACCCACTTCACACCTAGAGAGGAAGAAGACTGTCTCTATTCCAAGTCTTGGAGAGTAGTACCAATTACAGAGCAGAAGAATTATGTGAAACCATAGGTGGAAACAAGGAGCAATCAGAGGCAGAATGAGAACTGGAACATGCAGAAAACCACAGGTCAGGTAATTTTCAAAAAAGGGATAGAATAAACCATATTATCAAAAGTTGCAGAAGTGTGAGTAAAAGAAAACTGAGAAAAAAATTGTTTTCAGTTAAGCAATGAGAAGGGCATTGGGTTCTTTTTAGAGAACTATTTTGATTCTTTTAGAATAATAGATGAGATATGAAATTTTCAGAGGTTGGTTGTAAGTGGATAATGAAAAGGAAGAGGCAATGAGAAAACAATACTCGGGAATTTTAGAAAAGAAAGAAAAATGAGAAAAACATAATCACAGTGCACATGGGTGAAGGGTAAAAATAAAGCATCCGCACTTTTCTTATGAATTGGAAAAACCTTTCTTAAAGAGGTTCTTGAAAGCAAATATTGCTCTAAAAATAAATAGAGAATAATCTTACAATGATGAATTATTACAGATTTTTTCTCCTCACAATACATGCTTTTTTATACAAATAAGAGAAATAAGTAAAGTTTATTTATTAAAAAAAATTATTTTCAAAGATGAGTTTTATAATACTAAACCAAAAAAAAAACCCAAAAAACAAACAACAAACCCTTGCTATCAAGTAGATTCCAATTCATAGTTAGTGACCCCCATAGGACAGAGTAGAACTGCCCCACAGGGTTTTCAAGGAGCGTCTATTGGATTTGAACTGCCAACCTTTTGGTTAGCAGCCAAATTCTTAACCACTAAGCCACCAGAGTTTCCAATATAATACTGTCTAAATTTCTTATTTAAATCCAAATATAATACTATCTGGATTTAAATAAGAAGCCCTGGTGGTGGAGTGGTTAAGAACTCAGCTGCTAACCCAAATGTCGGCAGTTTGAATCTACCAGCTGCTCCTTGGAACCCTATGGGGCAGTTCTTTTAATTTTCGGATATTTATATAGCATAATATAGAAAAATGACTTGTTCTTTAAATTGTAGAATTTCACAATCCAGGTCATCCGATTCTTCAATACTATTATAAGTTGATAGAATTCAAATTCTTGGCATAATGTATTAAAGGATCTATTAAATATGTTTAGGATGATATTTTTCAGACTCAATTATACTTAGTTAATTTAATTGAAATGATTTTAAATATTTTATTGAATCAACTGCTAATTTTGAGGGAATTTGTTTTTATTAACTTGCAGGATACATAGGAACAGAAATAAATATTACTCTTTATTTTTCCCTGTTAACAGCACTAACCTAGCATTAATAAAAAAAATCTGATTGCTAAATGTACACAGTATAATTCTTTTTGATAATAACTTCTCTTTTGAAATATATTATGTCCTTCAAGATAAATCTACTGACCAAAAAACTAACTATTTGCCATTATTTCTCAAAATGACTTTGACCTCATAATCTGAATTTGACAAGGTGACTTTCCTCACTGAACAAATACTATATAGACCTTTAGAGGGACTCAAATATGCCAAATACCCAGGTGATTTTTTTTGCTTAATCTTAAAAATTAACATAGCTAATTTTACCACTGGGAGGAATTAAACCAGATGTAATATCAATAACTGCAAAGATCTGGGTCCTTAAGGTCTAGAGATAATTAAAATAAGCACAATGACTTGACTTCTACTTAATGTGTCATTTATGTACTAATGTCCTGTTGGGAACCATCTATATTCAAATTATTTTTAGTTACTGATGACAAATTAAATTCATTTAATGCTATCTATATTTTTAACGTTAGAGAGAAAAAGATTCGGGACATTATTAATCCACATTTTAAAAAATTAACAAATAAAAGTTTTTCTCCCTGAAATATAGGGAGAAGACATCATTAGAAATAAAAATAATTAAAAATAAGTTTACAAGGTACAAAAAAAGTATTACTATTCTTAGATAATAAAAGAGGTAGCTATAGTTAATAGTTTACCTTTAAGACATTACTCTTTAAAATAATTTTTATTTCAGCAATGTTATTATTTTTCTTACATAAATGTACTAAATTTAATATATTCCCTGAAATTTTTCACAACAGATAAAACAGGATAATTTTATTACTATAGCATATAAAATTTTATAAGAAAAATGCATATGAAATTATAAGAAAATGCATATAAAGTGCATATAAAAATTTCAATATTATCGACATCTACTTCTAAACTCAATAGGCATCTACTTATTCGTTCAAGAAATGTATATTAAGCAGTATTTTTGATATATGAAATATAAAGTCATTTGTTAAGGAAAACAGTCTTAAAAGGATAATTTTGCATTCACTCCTAGTGATTCAGAATTCTAATACAATATTGAAATAAGGCTATTCTCAGAAGATATCCATGGAAACTACAGTTGTTTATTGACATTTGTTCCCTGTAGGGTCACTGAGTAGGACTCCACATGATGGCACTAGGTTTGGTTTTTGTTTACTTGGTGCTAATTTGTGTGGGTCCCATTTACAGGTAAAATAGGGGTTGATGGGAAGAAAATATATGTGTACTTCTTTAAAGCAACAGTATGAAAACACATAAAAGAGTATTTCGCAGACCTAAATACAAGGAGGTAGAAAGAAAGGGAGGAAAGTTATTTTTTGCTTCCCCTGAGCAAACATGTAATTTCCATGATTTCTTTTTAATGACTGCAGTCTGCGGCCAGTAGGTACTGATTTATGAAAAGCTGTAAAAGATCAGGTGGAACTCTGCAGGACATCGTTTACAGCTGCATAGATTGAAATCTATCTAATTTGTCTAGTAAAAGTGTGAGCTCACGGTGCACATCACCCACCCTATAAATTTCCCCTTCAGACCCAGCGTCTGGGGCTGGGTCTAAAAAACCGCCAATGCCTGCATCTGCTCAAAAAGTCCAGATTCCCTCGGTGCGCATGAAGAGACATCACAGGCTCTTCACAGTGAGAGACAAATTCCTATCCATTGATAAGCTCTCCAGATGTCCTCTCGGAGGAGGAAAGGAACCAATTTTTATTTGAAATCCCCAGAGAAATCCTGGAAGTGGAAAAATGATGCTTTGCAGGGCTGGTTATTCTGAGGTCACTGACATTAAAATTAGGTCACCTTTTTTTTTTTTTTTTTGGTCTTGGTTGTACTTTGATCCAAGTAATAAACATAAAAACTCAGTTGGGGTCTCTCTAATCCCTAATCCGCACGTCCTGTTCTATTTCAATTTGTTTATACTAATTTTCTCTAAATTCTTGTTGAATACGGCTTTGGTGCTGAGTTTAAAAATACAAGCCATTATGGTTTGAGAAGAAAAAAAAATCTGCATTTTGCTATTAGGCACACTTCATAAATATTCTGAATAAATGTCCTGGGGTTTGATTCTTCGTACCCACAAACCCATAAATAGAAAAGTATTGCTATTCGTGGGACAAAGAGTCGACATTAGGTGATATGCTACAGCTACCGTAAACAATCCAAGCTGTGGTGTGTGAGGGTGTGTGTGTCTCTGGGTGCACCTTTAGAAAGTTTAATATCATACTGTTCCCTCTTCTTGGTCTCATTTCATTTTTCTTATAAAATTTTTGCACACATGATTTGATACTAGTTCTATTGATGTTGTTTACTGGTTCAATGATTTACTCAACTGGTCCCATGTCATATCTAATGGTCACTAGTGACAAAGGCTGTCTATTTCACCCAGGATAGCCATACTAAAACAATCCAGGGATACT
>NW_004443948.1:1370576-1372907 GCF_000243295.1 Trichechus manatus latirostris | reverse complement strand
TATAGTCCAGCTTCTCAGATTATTTACTCAACATACTGATTGAATAAATATGGTGAGAGAATACAACCCTGATGCACACCATTCCTGATTTTAAATTATGATAAATACAGTTTTAATGTGAACAGTATATATTTCAATAATGAAAACAAAAACAGTGGAAGACGGAATAGCATATCCATTCAAAATCATTGGCAATTCAGTCACTGTTATCTTGTAAAACTCACCTGACTGTTCCAAGGAGGCCAATGATAATACCTTCTTTACAGAGTTGTTTGCTGTATTATGTACATAATATATAGACCTAAATTTCTAGTTTTTTCAAAAGGGTAGTAAAAAAGATCATTGCATTGCCAGAATTTTGTATAAACTTAAATTTTCTATAATAAATACATCAGCCATGCCACTAGGTACATTACTTTATTTCAGAATAATGAATGGCTAACAGCTAGTGTTTAGTATGTGTTGGCACCCTTCTAAGTGATACATACATTTGCTCATTTAATCTTCATGATATCTGTGTGAAATCTGTATCATTGCTGTCATCCTCATTTTAAAAATGAGAAAGCAGACAGGATAAGCAAATCACTCAAGGTCACACAGCTCATAAGCAGTAGAGTCAGGATTCAACCCAGACCATGTGGTTCTAGTATCTGTGCACTTTTAACAATTATACTTCACAAAATATAAAAATCAAAGAGGCCACATAATGGGCCACAAATAGCTTAAGAGAAAATAGGAAAAATGCAATATGAATGAAGTTTCACCTAAATAGCATAGTGGTCTAGAACGTGGGCTGTATTATAAAATAATATTTGCCCTAATTTCTGGGTAACACAGTTTATGCTTGACTGCTAACGTAAAAGTTGGTGATTGGAACCCACCCAGCAGCATCATGGAAGAAAGACTTGGAGATCTACTTCCATAAAGATACAGCCAAGAAAACCCTATGGAGCACTTCTACTCTGTAACACATGGAATCATCATGAGTCAGAATTGACTTCATGGCAATATGTTTGGTTTTTGGTTTGGTTAATCCCAGCTCTGCTTCTTTTGCCTGAGAGAACTCAGGTTGTAATTTAAGCTCTTTCAATTTTAGCTTCCACATCTATTAAAGGGGAGGTAGTATCAGTGCTTAACTAATGGTGTGAGGATTAACCAAAGAAAAACAGTTTCCCTTGTCTATATTCCGACTCATGGCTACCCTATGTGTGTGGAGTAGAATGGCACATCATACAGTTTTCAAGGTTGTGACCTTTCAGAAACAAATCGCTGGGTTTGAACTGCCAACTTTTTGGTTAGTAGCTCAGCACTTAACTGTTTGTGTCACCCAGGGATTCCTGGATGTGAGGATTAAGGGCCTTCATATCTGTGAAGTATAATTAGCCTTGTGAATATTCAATATAATCATTATTCATCTGAAAACAAGAGCCTTCATAAGTACTTTATGCTCAAGCTCTCTTTCTTAAAAGAGATAAAGAAAAAGAGAGAACAATCAATGATCCGCCTAGTGACTGGTCCCAGATGTATGAGTCAGAGAGCAATTAAAGAGGTCATGAAGAGCTGAAAAAACATTCCAAAGGCTACTTATTTTGGCTCTCCACAGACTCAAAAGTGGTCTCAACTTATTTTACATTCCATCTGTTCTCTTGAATCAGCAGATCCTGTTGGTAGTCTGAGATCTATGATCAGGCCAGTAGGTTTTAAAACAATCCCAGAAGTTCCTCTTTTTAATTCTGGTTGAATTGTGCAATATATATCAGTATCTACACCTGTATCTCTCTGTCTACCTATCTATCAGCCTATCTATCTATCTGTCTGTCTATCAATCTATGTCATAAACTCCATTTGATGTTTTTAACCATGCAAAAACTTCATTTATTGTTGCTTATCTACATGTTTCTGTTCCTTTCATAATTTTTATTTGTAATGACACTTTTGACATTATTTAAATCAGTACTGACATTATATCCTGCTGTAAGTATAGCCTAGATTGTTCAAACCCTCCGCTCAGACAGCAACCTGTCCAATATCTACAAATAAACATCCAGTGGGAAGGATTTAATTTTGGAAAATGAACCCGTCACCAAAGCATACTGCTAAGCATTCAGTGTGTCTTGTCTGCTATAAATATATTCTAAATTACCACCATCTTTGCTAATAGTTAAATAAATTAAATTACAATAAAGTATAAATGAACGTATTTATGCCTTTCACTGGCAAGACTTCGATGATTTAAAAAGCAGCTGCGAGTGGAGAAGTGGAGCACTTAGAGAAGATGATTACACAGCATTCCTCCAAACTGCCAGCTTGAACAGATGAAGCCTTCATGGC
>NW_004443948.1:1369223-1370476 GCF_000243295.1 Trichechus manatus latirostris | reverse complement strand
TTTTTTTCTTAAGCTTGGCATTAAAGTTGCATTAAATTTTGATCCTTTTCATCAAATAAATTTAATATATCACAACCAAAAGCCAGAAAAATAGTCAATTTACATGCTTCTTATATGCCTCTGACAGTAACATGCAGTTCTGGGGCACAATACAAAATTGCCAGCACTTAACCAACCTTAAGCTCACATTTAAGCATGGCTGTAGTATATCAGCGAGTGAATTGGAGAGACCTCACCAGTAGTAGCAGCAACCTCCCAAATAAAAATCCTTTTAAATTGAAGAGGTACAGTTAGCAATTTATGACTTCTTCATTTAAAACATGAGCTTTTACCACGTATCCTAGAAGATAATCAATGGCTACTATTCATACATAAAACACTACATATACAGTTTAATATAGTCTGGATGGTCCATTTGGCTATCATTTCATGCTTTCTCTAATAATATTTTTGGTATTAGAACCTAATAGAGTCAAGTTGGTTTCTAAATAAGAATAAATGTATCTCAATATCCTTTTCATTTGTTATGGTGTCTTCTGACAATTCTGAATCTTGCATTTAAGCACTTGAAGTTATGTACTTAATTTAGGCAAATCATTATTTTAAGTATTTTAGGAAACGTGAGGATCTAGTTTTAAAAATACTTAATGGTGTGGATCTTTAAAATGATAATTTTGAAAAAGTTCAAGAAGTTGGTGCAGATTAAAGCCAACTAGAATATCACAAAACATGAAACATTCTGATTGATAACTATCAAGGAGTAAAAATACAAAAGTGCCTTCCCAATCATAAAGAAAATGTTGTTACTGTTAGGTGTCATCAGGTTGGTTCTGACTCACAGCAACCCTATGTACAACAGAACGAAACACTGCCCACTCTTGTGCCATCCTCACAGTTGTTGCCACGCTTGAGCCCATCATTGCAGCCACTGTGTCATTCCATCTCATTGAGGGTCTTCCTCTCTTTCGTTGACCCTCTACTTTACCAAGCATGATGTCCTTCTTCAGGGAGTGGTCCCTCCTGACAACATGTCCAAAGTACACGAGATGAAGTCTTGCCATCCTTGCTGCTAAGGAGCATTCTTGCTGTACTTCTTCCAAGACAGATCTGTTCATTATTCTGGCAGTCAGTGGTATATTCAATATTCTTCACCAACACCGTAATTCAAAGGCATCAATTCTTCTTCGGTCTTCCTTATTCATTGTCCAGCTTTTGCAAGCATATGAGGTGATTGAAAATACCACAGCCTAGGT
>NW_004443948.1:1353124-1368629 GCF_000243295.1 Trichechus manatus latirostris | reverse complement strand
TTTTTTTTTTTTTTTCTTGCAGGCCATCAAACCTTCTTCTGGACCAAAGCAATGCCGACATCACTACCTTCCGCACTACAGGTGACTGGCTTAATGGTGTCCGGACATCGCAGTGCAAAGACATCTTCACAGGTGTGGAGTACAGTTCTTGTGACACCATAGCCAAGATTTCCACAGAGTAAGAAAAGTTTTTATTAAGAAGAATGAACGATTCTATACTTTCTAGCAAACATACATATTTTGAATTAATGTTTTATAAAAATTTTAATTGGGCCTCTGAGTTACTTATTGTCTCCTCTCACAATTTATCTGGGCCCTAGGTTTCTTTGTGAACCACATCTTCTGGATTCTTGTATCTTGATGTATCTTCCTCCCTCATTGATTTAAGTCCTTCTTCAGATATACCAGTACATATACACCTGTACCCACACCCACAGACCCAAGACACTGATTTAAAACATAACCAGACATAGAATAATGATAATTATTTTCTGGCATAGTTTTATTCACAAAGAACTACAATTGGGAACTGGAAAATGAAGAGCTAGAAGCCATACTCTGCATCTCTCTGTATATGAGGGCCAATTTTACTCCACTTTTTGATGGGACTACATCACTTTTGCTTTTCCTGCTTTTTCTCATTCTCATGCACATAGCTAAAAATGGCTTTCTTGACTCTTGGTCATATGGCCTCATAGTACCACTTAACTGACTGGAGTCTAACTCTCTGAATTCTAAGTCTTCAGGAGAAAAATTCTGATGGGCTCAGCCCCACCCATAGGTTGGCACTGCCTGCTAATCAAAAGGTCCACAGCTCTAATCCCAGCTCTAATAATAAGGTGGAGACTCTGTGGGGTAGTTCTACTCTGTCCTATAGGGTCACTATGAGCTGGAATTGACTTGAGGGCTATTTTTTTTTTTTTTTTAAATCATTATTTGCTAAAAGAATTGGGTTGAGAGTATGAAATTGACTTGAGGGTCTCTTTCCTGAGGGTAGCACTGAAGACTTTCCCAAACGAGAAGGATTTGTGCTGGGAAGATGCATCAAAAGTTGTCTAGAATATGCTAACTTACATGTTCTGTTTGGAAACTGTGTCCATCTTTCTGTCAGAGTCTACCTGTGATCTCTGTTACATTAAATAAATTCTTTAGTCCCCTCAAATTCTCTTCAGTCCAATCCTTTCCAAACTAACGTTTGAATACGTAAATGCTGTTGTTAGACATCATTATCACCCTGTCAATCATTTAAACAAAGCCACCATGGAGAGCAACAGACTGGACATCAAAAAGGAGAGTTCAGCATAATTAATAGAGATAGAAATGCCCAACAAAGAGATAAATACATTTATAGTTTATGGTATAACAATACAATAAGAATCACATAAAGCTGCAAAAGAACCTACAAAAAGGGTTTATTACTATTGGAGAGGAGAACTTGTTCTTAAAAAATAAACTCACCCTAGTCTATTTAACATGTGTTGACATTCCTGTTTGAAGTATAATGTAGTGTTTATTGAGATTTCTGATCCAGTAGACAATTTGTTTTGAGATTCTGTGGTAGTTATTTTTATTAGACATAATCCCAGGATATACTGAGATATTTAAATACTTTTATAAATTATTATTTTAGTATATAAACTGTTAGGGCTATGATATACAAGGCACCTGCTTTAAAGCACAAAAGCACAGCAAAGAACAAACATTACGTTGAATATTTCTGCACCATTGCCAGATTTACAAACGCAAACTTACACAAACGTTTTTTAGCAATAAAATATCAACACTCAGGGCTTTCAGATAATGAAACACTATATTGAACTGGATGAGGCAGAACACAGTTAATAAGATTAACTGCTAGTTCACAATTTAAATATAGCTATTATAAGCTTGCGAATGCAGTAAGAATATTATTTGCTAAAAAACGTGCAATGACAGCGTTTGTTATACTTCCAAGTTAATGATGTATTTGACTCAACAAACCAGCGTTGGACGTTAGACTCTTTCAGGCTGGTTAGAATATTTTCATTTCATTATGATTACTATTTAAACAATCTGTGAATATACATCAAGATGAATGTTGACTTTTCCTGAGATTCTTGGCTTTTTCAAATTTGTCCTTTATAGAAAAAAAAAGATCCTGATATCTCTGTATTTCACCTTCCCAGATGGTTTTTGATTCTTCTGTCCTTTCTCTTCAACTCAGGAACAACACAGAATCCACATTTATTGACCTAATGCTCCTTGGAAGGAATTGTTATTCAGGATCTTTGCAGTGCTGTGTATATCATACTCCTAGTTTATATTACAAAATGAGAATTTATTAAAAAAATTTACTATGCTCATAATTTGGGGCCATGGTGGCACAGTGCTTAAGCATTTGGCTGCTAACCAAAAGGTTGACAGTTCAAATCCACCAGCCTCTCCTTGGAAACCCTATGGGGAGGTTCTATTCTGTCCTATAGGGTTGCTATGCTTCGGAATCAATGCAACCGCAACGGGTTTGTTTTATTTTTTTTAATGCTCATAATTTGGGTAAATTTAATAAACCAGCATTTTCACCTTATATGCTATGAAATACTTAGCTAGATATTTTACTTTCTTCTTGCAGTCTTGAATTTATTATTTGAATTTGATTACCTTCAATCGCCGTTTTTCTTTTTTTGTTATCCAGATTCATTTTAGAAGATGATTTGTTTAATCAAAAAAAAAAAAAAAAAAATCTAGAACGTTTCCTATAGATATGCCTTAACAGAGAATATTGATTTTTTTTCCTTTCCAGACTATCCAGTCGGAGAAAAAGCTCAATAGAGCTTTATGCTAAATAAAAATTAATTTATTTTAGTTAATTTAGGTATTTCATTTATATATGAATTACTTAAATCACCTAATTTTCAGATAAAGTCCCCCAAAACCTGCAGTTTTATTCAATAAACCTAACATAATTTTTAAAATATTATTTCGTAGTCTAAGATGGATTCAGGAAGTTTACAGTGGACATAAGGAAAGGACAAGAATGACTAGAATCTGAAGGGAAAAATCAACAATGTGTGAAATGAATATTAGGCAGATTAATTGCTACTGTGTCATCACCCTGCACCCTTGGATACCATTTTCAAAACGGCACCTCCTATTCTTTGCCTTTGAAGCAGTAGATACCACATCTGCAAATTGTGCTGCACTTTAATCTTGATTTTTTTTTTTACCACTCTTCTGAATAAGATAATCAAAACGAGCAAAAGGGAGTGTTAGCAAGACTGCAACAGCTATAAATTTAGAACTATTTTGCCCATAGCAGGGTGGTGGGCGGAAGACATTGATGGGGTAGAAAATGTCAGCTAAGGGATAAACTAAAGGGGAAATTTCTTTCTTTATCCCAAAGTTCAGTATGTTCCTTTGTATTAAATATAAAATAAAAATTTATATATCTGTCCTATTATATTGAGTTTCTGGAAGGAGAATCTGAGTCAGTTTCATGCAGAACATTTCTTGGCGAGTATGCTTGGGAGCTACATCTGAAAAGGACCAATGAGGGAAAGACTAGACAGAGGGTGTGGTCTCAGTCCTTTCTATTGGGACAGGAGTTCTGGAGCCAGGATGACCTTCCAGAGCTGTTTCAGTTTGGTCTCTGAGTTCTCTACACTCAAATTTCTCAGAGGTCACAGAATTAGCATACTGCACTGGAGCACTTTTTCTGTTTTCTCCATCATTTTGTTTTTTAAGCTTATAACATAAGATAAATGGGAGAAATAGAAAAAAAATCAGGGAGTAATAAAAATGTGATATAGAATTTGAAGAAAGATAAAGGAAGAAAATCAAAGAGTGTAGCTCTATTGACATCTCTTCTGTTCTCTGCCTCTAGACTCATAACTTGACTTTGTTATAGCATGGGGACGTGTGAGGAAATGTTCTTCATTTTAAAGTTAGATCCATAATATATAAAGAATCAAAATGCCATGAAACACACATCCTCAAAAAACAGGGCAAGAGATAAACATAAAAGGTATGTTAGCAATCAATCATGGGATGGTGCAGGACCAGGTAGTGTTTTGTTCCATTGTGCATGGGGTCGCCATGAGTTGAGGTTGGTTCTGTGGCAGTAACAACAACTCTAAGTGAAAGCGCTCAGTTTTACCAAGAGAGTGGAAGGTCTGATGTCACCATACTTCAAAATTTGCCTTTTTAGTGAAGTGAAGGCAGCTAAAGAATGTGATAAGAGAGGACCCCAGGCAAGATACAAGTTGTCCATAGAGAATTTATCAGCTCCTTGAATGGCAACAAGGAGGGATCATGCAGGTCATCAGGAACTGCATTCCCAGCCCAGGTGATAAGGATACAACGTGGTCTTGATTAAGACCATGTTGTTTAATTAGTTCATGCTAAAATAATGTGTACATTACTTCTCAAAGGGTAACCTATTATCTATTTGCACGCCTTTATTGCTTGGGAACTCACTTCTTAAGGAATTAATTAGTTCATTTCTAAGCAGTTGAACTCCTAAGTTTTTCATTTCTTTGTTTATGGTTGCTATAAAGAAATAAGCTCTGGGTGTGTCTTTCCTTTCTCAATTGGCCTGAATCTCCTTGCCAAATGGTCATTTACTACCCTGTTAACTTCCTAGATAAACATATTTTGGATTATTGATTCATTATTTTAGTAAATACATGTTGAGCAGGGTGCTGTTGATAAACAGAATATAAAACCGAGAAGAATTCCTGCTTATATGAAGCTCACCTTCTAGTGGGACAAGCCAAAGACTACAGAAAATACACCTGAAAAGAAGGCAGTATGCAGGATGGTGATAAATGCTTTGGAGAACTGTGAAACAAGGAAGGCAGATAGGAAGAGCAGGTATAAGTGTGAGGAGCTCTGACAATACTAAAAAGGAGGCCCAGGCACGGTCTCATGAGAGGGTGATATTTGAGCAAAACTCTGAGTGATTTGAAAGCACGACCTAATTTCTTGAAACAAGAATATTTAATTAGTTGTTTGTAGATATTTCTCTAAATCATTTTTCCCTAAATGAAAGTCCTTTTGTAATTATAATCATTTTTTCCACAGCTGGTTTCTAATTTTGCACAATTTGAAATTTAATATTATTGATAAATACAGATATATAGTTCTCATTTTTAATTTTTTTGAAAGAATAGTGATCAACTTTATACTTTAATTATTTATGGCTGCATAACAAACTGCCCCAAAACTTAGAAGCTAAAACAACAACAATTTACTAGTTATCACAATGTTATGGGTTAGGAATTTGAGCAGAGCTCAGGTGAAGGATTATTCTGCTCTAGTATGGGTGTTGACTGTAGTAGTCAGCGGACAGACGGGCTTGTCTGGTATGGAAGGTTCCAGAAAGCTTCATTCATATGCCTGGCCTTGGTGTCATGTATAAAACAAAAACACCACCTGTATAGCTTCTCCAAATTGTGGTCTGAGGGTAATCAGACTTCCTATATGGCAGCTGTAAGGTCCCAAAGAGGGTGTTTCAAGAGATAAAACGTTAAAGCTGACAGTTTCTTGAGTGCAGAAACTAAAACAATGTCAAGTGCAGGTTTGAGTGCAGAAAGCAAAACAGTGCCACTTCTGACATATTCTGTTAGTCAAAGCAGCTCCAGAGCTGGCCCAGATTTAAGGGAGGTGATAAAGCCCTACAAAGAATTTGTGACCATCTGTATTCTTCCACAGAATAGAGGTGGATTAATCAGGATGTAACACTTGTGCAATGCAAAAATCAGAAAATTAGGTCTAAAGCACTGGGATATAGGATTGTGGAAGTTCTGTTAGTTGAAAACCTCCTACTTATGTAATCTCCAGGAGACCATAATTCTCACCAGGTATTTTCTCCTTTTGTACAGTGACATGAAAAAGGTCGGAGTAACTGTGGTTGGGCCACAGAAGAAGATTATCAGTAGCATTAAAGCTCTAGAAACACAATCAAAGAACGGTCCAGTTCCGGTGTAAAGTGCTACTTCTGGAAGGAAATGGTGGCTGTGGAAGATGTAGCATCACTTTGCAGACAGATGATAATGCTGGTGATCCTGGAGGAAGTTCCAAGCCCAATAAGACACTCAGATATGAGTACAAATGCCTTAAAATAAAATTGAAAAACTTTTATTTTCCCCTATCATTTAGTGGATGGGTGGGCGGGAGTACGTTGTTTTGTAATTGCTTTCTTATGTTAGAGAATGGATTAAATTAAAATTATTCAATGCAAAATGGTGAAGAATTAGCATAGAGCCATTGATCACAAACTGTCATAAAAGTAAAACAAGTGAAAGAACAAAATGGTGGCTTTGTTTAGCAATAGCCACAAAAGAGAAGACTAGCAATATTTTTATACACAGAAGAAATGTGCAACAGGTATTTTGTTTCTTTAAAAAGCAAGCAAAAGAGAGGGATTTATACCTCAAACTATCTGGCCATATTTACTACCTTATTGTATTATTCTCTTCTATCTGTTAAAAGTTGAAGTTTGTAGTTGTTTTAAGTACTACACATTTTTAAATTGTTAGCTTCCTTAAGTATTATCATGTAAAAATGTGTCTTAATTTTTGAAAACAAATACATATTTATTTTCTTTTGAATTGTTTTTATTATTTTATATTTATGCCTTGGTGATTTAATTTGGATTTGTTACAGCCAAGTGCCAAATGGTCTCTCAAATTGTCAGCAGTAGGAAAAATGGTTAGCTAAACATAGAGAACGATGGATTTGTTTCCAGATTTTTTGAACCATCTACTTACAAATGTATCTATAGGAGAAAATGAAACCCTTTCCCTGTTCATATACTAATTAAATCTCTCAGAGTCAGAATTATTCATCCATTTTTGTCTCTTCATTTCTTATATACAGTATGCTCCTAAATTAGTGTAATATGCTGGCTTGTATGTAAAGGATTCTTAACCAAATAACATACTTGCCCTGTTCTGGTGCTTAGCAGACTATCAGCTCTCTTCCATTTGTGAAGGAGCCATGTTAGAGCTCCTGAGTAGAGAATAGCTACACTGTACAGAATTGGATCCTATTTAGATTGTTGCATTAATTGGCAGCATAGCCAATAGTTCAATGCATGAGTCAAAAAATCGCTTGCTGCCTGGCTTTGAAAAGACACTGTATCTTTGCTTAAACTCACTAAGGTGTTTATAGGAAATGATAACTGAACTATTTACATGCATCACTGGGGTATAGGGTCAATTAATTAAACACTGTCATCATCAATACCAGGTACAATTATCTTTAAGAGTCTTCCACTACAGTGCACCTATTGTAATTTTGATGTCTAACTTAAAAGCATTGAACTTCTTCACATTTATTGAGCATATCAATTTCAAAATAGCTGGTCATCTAGCTAATTACTAAAAATCTGTAGGCAGTGGAGAGATCTCTTTTTACAGGGATTTAGACTTACTGTTCCATAAAAATGTACTGGTGGTACAGCGGTTAAGCACTCTGCTAACAGAAAGGTTGGTGGTTTGAACCCACTAGCTGCTCGATGGGACAAAGATGTAGCAGTCTGCTTCTGTAAAAATTTACAGCCTGGGAAACCCTATGGGGCAGTTCTACTCTGTCCTGCAGGGTTGCGGTGAGTCAGAATATACTCAGTGACAGTGGGTTTGGTTTGGTTTTGGTTCCATAAAAGCCAATTATAAGTATGCTCAGTAATATTTGAAAAGGTGTACCTGATGAAGATTTAGCTACTAATATATTCTGAAGCAGCATTTTAACTGTCTATACTTTTCTAATGCTGATATATTGATCATTTCATGGGTATAGGAAATGCATATAACACTAGAATAAAATGGATAACACAATGTTGCAACCTTAACATTCTTATGCAAAATGAAACGCTAATGAAATACTGCCCACAATCACAGTTCAAAATTCACAAATGCTAATCTGTTGTAAATTTAGTGTAATAAAGCTTAAGTTGTGTTCCTTCAGATATGAAATTGTTTCTCAAATTCTGGAAATACTGCTTATAGTAAAATCAACCTACTAGAATTCTTTATTGGATGTATAAGAGCATGAACTTTTTAAAAAGATATATGGGATTATAAAATTAATCACAGATTTTACTTAAAACTGCTAGCAGCAGGTAGAAAAATATTTTTTTAAATAAACATTTCGTGTTGTGGAATGTTAGATTGAGATTTAAATCTGGTTTCAATCTCATTTCCTCCCAGACCAGTGTTTACTTTTTTAGATACTATTCTAAGCATGCTCAACAAAATCTGTGCATTTCATAAACTCATTGAAGTTGAGGATTGGTTGGATCTACTTCATTTATTTTGGCTGTGTTTTCCTTTTGAAAGTAGAGGTGTACACAATATTGCTCTTCATTTTTCAATACTTTTCTACCGGACCTCTTATAAATTTACTTCACACAATTTTTACCCTGTACATATGTAAACATAACAATGTATGATTCTTAACTGTGCGGTAGAGGTACTAGAATGCTTGTGGCCATCTCTTTGTACAGGAATTGCATTGATTTCCAATAAACAGGAAACCACAACTCCTTCACAATAATATGTACCATATTATGTGTTTTGTATCTTAAATTTAATTTACGTATATTATTTATTTCTGTTAACATACCCAGTTTATGCAGTATTAAGCATCAATTAAGCCATGTATAAATGTGATATCATTAGCAATATGTATTTACTTTAAACTTGTATTTTCAAAACATTACTCATTTAGTTTATGTTGTGCAATTGTAGATGGCCTCTTACTAATGTAAAATGATTTGTAGTGGAAACATTTATATTTTTATAATAAACGTAATGAAAATATTTTTTACAGATTGGAATACAGAAGTGGTCTTTGAAGCTTTTTAAAGTTATTATAAATATATGTGTTTATTAAAGCAGTAAAGCTATGAAATTTATATGTTGCTAAAAATGTGCTTCTTTTTCCTCTATTAGTGAGGAGAGATTTGTGTTATGTAATTCACACTTTTCTACAATTCAAATCTCATTATCAATAAGCTAGAAAAAGATCAGTAAATGTTTTCTTCATATGCTTACTGTACACAACTGTATTAGACAATTGTCTTTTGTTTACATGTAACAAAAAATGGAACAAAACAAAACAAATTAGCTTATGGAAAAAAGAAATTATTGGCCCATGAGACCGAAAAGTCTGGAGATGGACTTCCTAGATGAGAGATCAGGCACAGGTGAATTCAGCTAAATAAAGGTAAAAAAGATATTTATTCATTCAATACATATGTATTAAGGACCATTATGAGTGAGCCATTTTGCTATCACCATTTATAGGTCACCTCATTAAATATTTACAATAATCCTGTAAATGAATTTTTTCCAACTTTCCATAGATGAAATTCAGAATGTCCAAGTAATCTTGCCCTGGCCACCCTAGTAAATAGATGAACAGATTATTTCAAACTGGAATCTTCTTATTCTGTGTTCCTTTTCTAATATTATTGTTACCCTGATAACCAAATGCTCTGTGGACAGTGAAAGTGGCAACTTGCAAAAGATGATATTGGGGAGAAACTGTAGGTTAAATTGCCTATATAATGCTAGAAATCTATTTTGGAGTTCTAGGCATGAATAGATGTAGTTACTTTAGGATGGTGGTATGAGGAATGTGAAGAATGGAATGCATACAAAGACACATAAGGGAGAATTAACAGAATTTACCAATTTGATATGAGGATTTTTCAAAAGAAAGAATCAAAGTGAGCCAGAATATGTAGGTTCTGAATGTCTGTGGAAATGATAACACTATTAGTAGAAGCAGGGAATAAGGAGAAGTCAGATTAACAGCAGAACCTCAGAAAGTTAATAGCTATTAATAGGTGAGTCTGAAGCTTTAGAAAAAGGAAATCAGGGATAAAGTATATATAAAAAAGTATACCTGATACTATGTAAAAATCTACATACGTTTATTTGTAGGGCTATATACATATACTCTGAGCAGGTTTGAATTAAGTTAATGCTAGCTGCTGTAATAGTTAAATCCCCAAATATCAGTAGTTTAAAACAACACAAAATGATTTTAAAAAATAATTCAATATAGATGTTTGGCAAGAGATCTTGCTTGTAATGATTCAAAGCCTACACTTTCTCCATATTTTGGCTTACAGGACTTAGTAATCTTTTGCTTCTAACTAGTAAAATGGAGGGAGGATTTTCTGCGGTAGATTTTTATGAGCTATGCTTGCAAGTGGCACATATCACTTCTACTTTTATTCAATTCTCAAACTCCAGCATATGGTTGCCCTTAACCACAAAAGTTTTAGAAATGCAGTCTAATAACATGCCTCAATACAAGACAGTTTTTGGAATACATATAGCAGTCTCTGCCACAGCTTCTTCTTACTTGCATATATATATTATGTACAAGGCACCCATCTGTAAATTTGTCATACTATGGTGGCTTGTGTATTGCTGTGAGGCTGGAAGTTATGCCATCAGAGTTTCAAATACTAGCAGAGTCACCTGTGGTGAACAGGTTTCAGTGGAGCTTCCAGATTAAGATAGGCTAAGAAGAAAGGCCTGGTGAACTACTTCTGAAGGTTAGCCAATGAAAACCTTATGAATCACAACAGAACACTGTCTGACTCGCTTTGCACACATTATCTGGAGAGATCAATCACTGCAGAAGAACATCATGTTTGGCAAAGCAGAGGGCCTCTGTGTAATGGATTGGCACAGTAGCCTCAGCGATGGACTCAAACATTCTGGCAATTGTGAAGACGATGCAAGACCAGGCACCATTTTGTTCTGTTTTACGTAGGGTCACCATGAGTCAGTGTAGACTCCACAGCAGCTATCTGTCTGTCTATTTATCTATCTATCATCTAAGAGGCAGACAATTCTAAAGGCATTTTAAGGATACACCAGTCCCCTTTTCCCTCCACCCACTTCTTATCTCTTTTCTCTCATTATTTGAATCAAGTAGCTCTATTAATGGTATCTGTGGCAGATATAGGAGCTTGCTACTCAGATTCCCTTCAAGATAGAAGTTATTGCGAAGAGAGCAGTTCTTTCGCTGACAGCCTCAAACTGCTGTACTTTTAGGATATCCAGCAGAGTTTACACTCAAGCCATGCTCTACCAGGTTAGTGCCAGTCAATGACTGAGATGGTTGGAACACTACAGGTAGGCCATTTTTTCTCAAATAGGAGACCCCATTAACAAGGAGTTTTCACTCTTGTGTTCCTGTCATCCTGTCTGAAATTTTGACAGAGATACACTGTAGTCTGAGGTTCTTCCTGTACAACCTCCTTCCTTTGCATCCTCTCCTATCAAAGATATTAGACCTGTGTTTCAGTCTGAAGGCTCCAAGCCTTCTCTTGCTCTCTCCTTTCTATCCTTTGTAGGCATTTCCCCTAATAAATTTCTTGTACATCTGATTCTTTGTAGGTGTCTGCTTCCTGAAGTTCCTAAATTTATACAAAAACTCTCAATTTGACCAACCCAGAAAACAAAATGTCTCATACTGTTCCATCCCACTCAGTCTTAGTACTTAATAGATCACCTAAGCCACATTGCCACCTTAGGAATCCTCACATCTATCCATTTTCTCTATCTCCCACCACAACCTCCATTAGACTCTTACCACTTGCCTGAATTACTGAAGGAATCTCCTAACAAATGCCCCTGTCTTCTGTCCTAATATCTTCAACACACTCTCCAACATAACGCCAGACTAATAAGTTACAGCAAATCATAACCAATATGTTATGCAGTCCTTTATTTCACCATATTTAGAGGCTCCCCAGGATGACTTGTACACTCAAGTGCCTCAGAGGCTTGGCAGGTTATATAAATGGGTGACACTAGTAGAGAGAGTACTCCTTCCTCCAGAGGTAAACTTCTCAGGAACGAGGCAACACAGGTCTAGTTCGCTAGTGAATTCCTACTTTTTCAATAGAATCCCTAATCTGGATTTCTGTGAGAAATTTTTACATATTTAAAATATCGCCACCCATCTAATAACATCCATAAACTGAACTCAGCCTGCAGCAGCCCATTCATCATTTCTAGCATACAGAATACTGTTTAATATTGGAATATAAAACCTATCTTGAATGAAACTGTGCTTTTCTCTTGATTCTCTTGTTTGCCAGCTACCTCTTCACATTCTACATAACAGCTGTACTGAATTACTTGTAGTTCTGTAGTTCCTGAATATGCAACTTTTTTTTTTCCTCCTCACCAGAGCCTTTGACCTTTCTGCTCCTCTGTCGACAATCACCTAGCTAATGTCTATTCATTCTTTAGTTCTGCTGATATTCTGAGCACTGAGTTAGGGGTTCTTTTTCTTTCTTTCATAGTTTGTTTGTTTTTTATTTTTTTAAATAGAACTCTATGCTTAACCCTGTATAACACTTACCGTCTTATAGTGAAATAACCTGTTCTTTATGCCCCATCCCTACTCTCAGCTGTGAGTTCTTAAACAGGGACTGTGCCTTTGAAATCACTGTGGCTCAATGCCCTTTGCAATGTTTGGGACATAGTAAGCATTAAAAGATATTTCAGTTGAATTAATGCATTAACAATTTTCTTATAATATAGTAGAGATTAAGTCCCTAATGTTTTTGTCCTTAGGAGGAAAAGTATGAATTTTCCTGAGGCCAATAAACCTGGTTAATGTTATAGTTGTATATCTTGGATCATTTTACATAATGATTTCTGCTACAACTGGTTCATTTTTACAGAATTTTGTGGACTTATTTCATTGGTCTCAATGCTCCCATTTTTCTTAGTGTAGTCAAGTCGTTTAAGTAGACCCTTGAACCAGAGCTTAACTATAAAAATTCAACAAGATAAATGCAAAAACTGTTGTGATCCTTTCTAATCTCTGTTTACAAATAATGTCAACATGCCTACTAAAAACTACCCTCCTTATAGGGCATCTGGGATACACATTCTGTTGACCCAGAGCATCTAGACACAACTTGAGAAAATAAGTGAGAGAGTTAAATACATAATAAAATAAAGATTGGGGAGATTTACAAAAGACCGCACCCTGAAATTCTCTGGGAAAACCAGTTACAAGTCGGTGGAATCATAGTAATTAAATCACATTTTCCCAGCCCACCTTTCTTTTTTGAACAAAGGTAATTTTTCACGTAAATTAGAAATAATAAAAATGACAATAGTAATAATAACAAACAAAAATAAATTGCTAGATAATTTTTATTACATATGCATACAAATATATTTTATATTTGAGTGTTCCGAATAATAATAACTAATGTCAATTGAACATTTTCTATGTACCAAGCACTTAATATATATTAGTTTATTTAATTCTCCCAACTGCCCAATGAAATGAATATATTATCCACTTCACAGGTTGAGGCTTATGGTGGTTAATCAATCACACAAGGTCAATGTCTTAGTCTCGGTTCTCTAGAGGAATAAAACCAGTGAAGTGTATACATAAACATACACACAGAGAGATTTATTTCAAAGAAATGACTCATGCAGTTGTGCAGGCTGGCAAGTCCCAAATCCATGGGTCAAGCATCAGGCTTGAGGCTTCTATTGACTCATGTGGTTGCAGGGGCTGACGAACCCACAATTGACAGGTCAGGTGAAAGGCTACTGGCTCACGTCCCAAGAACCAGAGGTCAGAGAATGACAAGTCAGATGCAGGATCAGGAGAGAGTGAGCTTTGCCAGAACATCCATATATGTTGGATGCAGGCCACACCCCCAAGGAAACTCCCCTTTCAACTGATTGGCTGCTTACATCAGATCACAAAATGGAGGATGATTACATAATATCTGACAAACCACGGAGAATCATGGCCTAGCCAAGTTGGCACATAACCTTAATCATCACAGTTCACCCTTTGTCACCTTGGTACCTGTACACATCTCCTTAAACTATACATAATATCTAAATGAGACAATTATAAAGTCATACTTGTGCCTAACATGCTACAAATTACATGTGTACAACCAAAAATTCACCAGCCCCAGTTACAGCTTATATTTTATAATAAATAATGGAATAAGGGAGGGAAGAAAACAAAGATATTTGCCATATATACATGCATGCACACACAAACCAAAACCAAACCCCTGCCATCAAGTAGATTCCAATTCATAGACACACTATGGGACAGAGTAGAATTGCCCTATAGGATTTCTAAGGCTGTAAATCTTTATGGAAGTAGACTGCCACATCTTTCTCCCACCGAGTGGCTAGTTCGTTTAGCAGCCGAGCACTTAACCACTACACCACCAAGATTCCTTATGCGCAAATACATGTATAATAAAACAAGGAAGAAATTCTCCTAACAATTACAGTCCTCACTGCAATTGGTCATGTGGTTGTAGCTAATATTTAGAACTACCTTCTTCCACCACTCATTCCATATTCCCCATTGTCCTCAGTAAGCACCTCAACCTGGTTATGGTTCTTTGCCTGGTGGAGTGTATCAAACCGATATTTCTTAAGAGATTCGGCAATTAGGAGTCATGTCAGAATTGGATTGCTCTAGTTTTCCATTTGCTTTAAGGAGATGGTAGAACTAAGAGACACCTAAGGGATCTCCTGTATTTCAGACACACTCTTCTTTACTTCTGTTATGTAATATCAATCTGATTTCCCCTTGGTAATTAGGATTAATCATACCAGCCAATAGGGTAACTCCCTTCTTTGCCTGTTGATTCAGTGGCATGAGGAGCCCAAAGTGACTGGGTGGCAATCTTAACTTCCAGTTCAATGGAATCAGTGTTGTGTCTCCTAGTGGGAGCATTCCTCCCTTTGGAACTAAGACCTCTAGACCCACAGAGCGTAGGGTCACGAGGACAAAAAGCAAAATTTTGTTGGTGGGTTACTAGGGAAAATAGTGAGTGGCATCACTTCCATTTTTACTCCTTAATTCCTGGACTCATGAATCCTGGCTGTGGGAGAAATAGCACCATATATTGGATGCTGGTTCAGAGCATACATAGCCTGCTGGAGAACATTGCTCCAACTCTGCAAGGTACTGCCGCCTAGCTGGTGCTGTAATTGTGTCTTTAGAAGACCATTCTATTGTTCTATCAAGCCAGCTGCTTCAGGATGATGTGGAACATGGTAATACCAGTGAATTTCATGAGCATTGGCCCACTGCCATACTTCATTTGCTGTGAAGTGAGTTTCTTGATCTGAGGCAATACAGTGTGGGATATCATGACAGTGGATAGGATGATGTGTTCTGTGGGTATCAGTCAGCCTCTTTGCCTAGCCCCTCCTGTCATTGCCCAATGGGCTCATGAACAAAGTGGTCATGGTGACAAGGGTAGAAGTTATGCATGGGGTCAGCAACACGGACTTCCACTCACCAAGGCCAACTTGGCTACAGCCACTGCTTAGTGTCCAATCTGCCAGCAGCAGAGACCAACATTGAGTACCCAATATGGCGTCATTCCTAGGGGTGATCAGCCAGCAAGCTGGTGGCAGTTTGACTACACTGGAGCACTATTCATCATGGAAAGGGCAGCATTTTTTTTTTTTTTTAATATTTT
>NW_004443948.1:1328357-1351892 GCF_000243295.1 Trichechus manatus latirostris | reverse complement strand
GCAGCAGCCCAGACCTGGAAGCAGTCGCACGCCCAAACGTAGCCCCACAGCCCCGTAGGAAAGGCAAAGACGGTGCTCGGAGTCAGGCACCTGAGCAAAAGGAGGGGGAGGCAGCGAGAGGGAAGCGAGAATCCAAAAGAAGCAGAAAAAGAAAAAAGGAAAAAACAAAAAAAAAAAGCAACACCTGCAGCCAACAAATGGCACCCAGAGAGCCGCCCGCTCGGGCACGTGGAATCCAAGCAGCCGGCGGCCCCTGGTCAAGAAACTGCGGCCGCGAGAAGCAGAGGAGCAAACGAACAAAGGCCCTGGGATCTCACCCGCGCGGCAGCCCAGACCTGGAAGCAGCCGCAAGCCTGAACGTAGCCCCACAGCCCCACAGGAAAGGGCAAAGACGGCGCTCTGAGCCAGGCACCCGAGCAAAAGGAGGGGGAGGCAGCGAGATGCAAGCGAGAAACCAAAAGAAGCAGAGAAAGCAACACCAGCAGCCAACAAATGACACCCAGAGAGCCGCCCACCCGGGCTCGCGCAATCGAAGCAACCGGCGCCCCCCAGCCAAGAGACCTTGGCCACGGGAAGCAGGGGAGCCCCAGCCAGGGCAAAGACGGGTGGGGGGTGGGAAAGCGCACACCACAAATTACCGGCTGTTTTGTCTCCCATTGGATGCTCCGTGAGGCTGCTCTCTCGTACTCCCGTTTGCTGGTTTCCGATAGGAGTCCAAGATGGTGGATCCACGCTGCATTGGCTGGTAGGGGACCTCTGCATGAATCTCTCCTCACTCTCTGTTCTCTTTCAGTATTCTCACTCCGTCTGGTGTTCGGCTGAGTTCTTTATCTCTTCATTTGATGTTCTAGGGTTTCAGGATTGTTGATTCTCTGCTTGGCTTAGTTTTTCGGATCTTTGTTGTGGAGGGACAGCGTGGTGCTTCTGCCTAGAGCACCATCTTTCCGGACCTCCGCATTTTGTTTTTACTGGGATAGATGCTAACTCTGAATACAGATTTGCCTTTCCTGCACACAATGCTTTGGCCAAAACTACCATCTGTAGACTTAGAAAAACTCATTCTTATGATTTTGTTCCTCTAGAGCTACTCTTGATACCAAATGTCTTAAGCTAGGTTTTCTAGAGGAGCAAAACCAGTGAAGCATATATATAAATATATAGAGAGAGATTTAGTTCAAGGAAATGGCTCACACAGTTGTGGAGGCTGACAATTCCCAAATCTGTGGGTCAGATGTCAGGCTGGAGTCTTCTCCTGACTCATGTGATTGCGGGGGCTGACAAACCCAAAAACTGTAGGTCAGGCAGCAGACTGTTGGCTCATATCCCAAGAACCAGAGGTTAGATATGATGGGTCAGATACAGGATCGAGAGAGACTGAGCTTTGCCAGAACATCTGTATATATTGGATGCAGGCCACACCCCCAAGGAAACTCCCCTTCCAACTGATTGGCTGCTCACATCAGACCATAAAATGGAGGATGATTACATAATATCTGCCAACCACTGAAAGTCACGGCCTAGCCAAGTTGACACATAACCTTAACCGTCGCAGTTGTATAGCTAGCAAGTAAAAGAACTGAAATCAAAGTAAACTCCAGGACCCTTGTTCTGAATGACTGCACTCTATTTCTTGTCAGCATAATGCCACTAATGAGAATAAAATCTGAAAAAGAACTATGAAATGTGTTCTGGAAGTAAAATGTTGAGTAGTTTTCATTTAGTCAACTTTTCAGTATGCATGAATGTTATCCAGTGACTGTGCTAGGAAAGACATATCTCTGCAGAATCATTTGATTGTTACTACCATGGTAAAGGAAGGAACAAGCAGTTACACTTGTTTTTATTTCTGTGAACTCCATTTCAATAGCACGAGATTTGTCTGACATACGGTGAACCCTTCAAGCAAACATGCTCCCTTGGACATTCAACAAATAATCTAATTTGGAAACACCAAATACCACAAGGAAAACGTAGTACTCTTTTGCTATTTTTTGACAGATTTCCACACCAATGATTTATGGAAGTGTGTTAAGTTTAGAATTCTTATCTGAAGCCAAGAAAAAAGCTCTTAAATTTTTGAAGACTTTCACCCTCAGTGACGGAAGCCAAAACCTTGGAATGTTTGCTAAAATCAAAGATGAGAGAACACAGAATGTCATGTACTATCAAGAAGTTATTGACTTTCTTATGGTTCTCATTTATTCTTATGTATGGCAAATCAAAAGCCTTGGGAGGAAGCCAATGCAAATTGTTACAGATAACACTATCTGAATTTAACTGCCACAGGTATGCTCCATATAATAAATACATATTTCATATCAGTAACACAAAAATGGAAAAGAACTCTAGTCAAATTTCATTTGGATACTCTTCTTCAGAGAATGCTCCATTTACCAGCATTATTGTTATATATCTTTGCTTGAGCTCTCTTAATACTCATTTTTTTCTCTCTCTCTCTCTCTCCATATGTGTATGTGTGTGTATTCTACACTGTCTATGGAAGTTAGAATATTGAAATCATGTTACAATGATACCTTAGGATGATAAAATTAGGCTTTAATATACGAGTGATTATTATCTGCTTATAAAATCAAACAAATCAAGTCATTGATATTTTCAAAGATATTTTGGCAAATAGGATTTTTTTCTTTGTTAAATTGACTACAGTTCAGTTTGAGGCACCATGTGAACGTGGACGACCTTAGCATAACAATTGTTATAATTTTTAGTCTAGTAATACTGGCACAATTATCCAATGTCTAGCACAGTATCCAGCACACAGTAGATAAGTAGGCACACAATTAGTATTTGTTGAACGGATGTTAAATGTATTGTTGGAGGAAGAACAATATTACCTTTTTCAATTAATATGGCATGGATCCTATAAATAATGTACAGTTATGTTCCACTTAGGGATTTAAACATTTAGAAAGAGACAGTTTTATAAAGGCAAGTCTAATTTGGTACATGGCCTATCTCAGGGCCTGCTCCACAGAATAACTCATAATTAGTTGTTGAGTCATATACATTTTTAATGCAACTTACTATGGGTAACAAAAGAATCCTACTATATCTTTTCCTGCTGTGAAGAAAGGGAAATACATAAATGACTTAAATAATAATAATAATTTTAAAAAAATCCATTGCTTTCAAGTCAATTCTAACTCAGAGCGACTCTATAGGACAGGGTAAAACTGCCTATGGGGTTTCCAAGGCTGTAATCTTCATGGAAGCAGACTGCCACATATTTCTCCCACAGAGCAGCTGGGGGGTTCGAACCACTGACCTTTCAGTTAGCAACAGAGTGCTTAGCCACTGAGCCACCAGGTCTCTTTATAAATGACTTACTAATATTTAGAGTTAGAAAATGCCAAAGCTAAGAATAAGACTCAATAATTCGGAGAAATGTTTGCCTTTTAAAATATTATGTGTGTGAAATGGATCAAGAAATATTAAAGCATTTTTGCTTGTTTGCTTTCTTAAATGAATGTTCCAATCCTATGGCTGTATAACATCACTTAGTGGCTTAAAGCAACAAAAGTTACTTATCTCTTGCATTTTCTATGGTAAGGAATTTAGACATGGCACATCACAAACACCTTGATCTTCCTCCTAGTTGTATGGACCTAAAAGGAAAGACTCTAAGCCAGGGGTTTGAAATTATCTTGAAGGCTCATTCACTCACTTGTCTGGTGATTGATATCGGCTGGGCTATCAGCAGAAACTCTCACAGGTGTCCTCAGGGCTTGTGCTTCCTCACAACAGGGTAGCTAGTCCCAAGTACAAGCATCCCAAGAAAGAGAAAGAGATATCTAGGCAGAAGCCTTAGGGCTTTCTATGGCCTAGCCTTAGAAGTCATGAATCATCACTTCTACTGTATATGTTGGTTGACATAGTTACAAATATCATCTCAGATTTCACGTGGAAAGAACATAGGCCCCACTTATTCATTGAAGAGAATATGAGATAACACATTTATCATTGGAAAATTCAGTGTGTCGCAAATGAATGTATTAAATAATCTAAGTTATTAAGTTCTAAGTGGGTTTCATGAAGACAGGATCCAGCTTCAGGATCCAGAGAGTCAAAGCCAGCCAGCTTTGTCAGAAAGTCCACATATATTGGATGCAGCCCACACCCTCAAGGGACCTCCCTTTCAACTGATTGGCTGCTCAAGGCAGATCTCATCATAGAGGTAATTACATTATATCATATCTCATTATGGAGGTGATATCATCATTACATAGATGCCAAATTACATAGTAACTGTCAAACCACTGAGGATCATGCCCCAGCCAAGTTGACACACAACCTTAACCATCATACATTTTAATAAAATTTAGAATGAATTTGTGTATGTCTATAAAATCTTTATGGGAATTGATAAGATTTTCATTAATCCACAGATAATTTGGGTAGAATTGACATGCTTATTATGTTGAGTCTTCCAATCCATGAGCATATCATGACTCTCTATTTATCTAGGTCTTTTTTTATTTCTTTCACTAGCATTTTGAAAATTTTCAGCATAGAAATTATGTACAAGTTTTGTTTATAATTCTTGAGTATTTCATTTCTTTTGACATAACCAGAAATAACATTGCTTTTAATTCTAGTTTCCAAATGTTTGTCTTTGGTACCTAGAAAAGTGACTAAGGTTTTTGTTTTGATCTTATATTTTGCTACCTTGTTGGATTCACTTGTTAGTTCTAAAAGTTTTTAGTTTTATAGATTCTTTAGGTCATTTTATGTAGATAATCATGTCATCTAAAAGATTTGTGAATATACTATCTATCTATATCTATAGATAGATATAAATACAGATAGAGCTAGATAGATTTAGAGCTATAGCTATAAAACCAAAAAAAAAAAAAAAAAAAATCAAACCTTTTGCTATTAAGTCAGTTTCGACTTACAGCGACCATATAGGACAGAGTAGAACTGCCCCATAGGGTTTCCAAGGAGGGGCTGGTGGATTTGAATTGTCAACCTTTTGGTTAGCAACCAAGCTCTTAACCACTGTGTCACCAGGGCTACTCTGTAGCTATAGCTAGGTACATATATATATATATAAATTTCTTTTTCCTGCCATATTGCTCTGTGTTGTTCCAAGTCTTAAGAAATTAAGGTAAAAACAGTCAGTCTTTCACCAGTAAGTATGATGTTAGCTGTATGTTTTTTATAGCTTATAAACTTGAGAATATCAAGTGCTCCTTTATTCCTAATTTTCTGAGATTTTTTTTATCATGAGTGGGCATTGAATTTTTTCAAATGTTTTTTCTACCTCACTTAATATGATCATGTGATTTTCTTCTTTGGCTTTTACCGAGTTAAGACTTCTCATGTGGTTTTCTTCTTTGATCTTTACTAAGTCAAGACCAGAGTTGCCAATTTTATCAAACCAGTCCAGGGAGGCTGAGATCATCCACTTCTGATGCCAGTTGTGTGGTGGATAACAAATCCCACTCCACATACCAACCGAGTCATATAGAAATCTCAGCTTCCCTTCCCTGGTCAAGTCAGACCTCAGCTGCCAGAGATGCCCTTTCTCTCTCATCCCCATTCACCTGGGCCTAGGTCAGTGGGTACTGACCCCTTCTTGGTTTCTCAGGTCCAAAAATCTGTCGGAATGACTCAAGAACTTCAAGGAAAGTGTTATCTGTAATCTATCAGAAAAAAAAAAAAAGATACAAACACATAGGGTGAGTTCAGGAAGTGTCTAGGCACAAAGCTTCCATGTCTCTGTGGTACACACTTACCCTCCTGTGTGCAGATATTTGCTCTTACCACCCAGGAAGTTCCACTGAGCCTCTATCTTCCAAGGCCTTCATTGGCCTCAGCACCTGGCCATGATAAATTGCATCATTCCTCCTGAGGCTTAGTCAGCACTGGGCCCCAGGGGGGTCCCTCTTGGTTTGGTCAGCCCCCTACTCATTGCCCTCAGGCATGGTACAGCTCTCAGGAACCAGGACTAAAACTCAAATCGTTTACTGCAAGATGATGCCACAATGGATTACACTGTTTTTTGTTTTTTTTAATATTGAACCAACCTTGCAAGTTGTTGTCAGCCACTGAGTCTATTCCAACTCATAGTGACTCTATAGGACAAATTAGAACTACCTCTTAGGGTCTTTTAAGCTATAATTTTTACAAGAGCAGATTAGCAGTTCTTTTCTCCCATGGAGCGGCTGGTGGGTTCGAACTGTCAATCTTTTGGTTAGCAGCCGAGTGCTTAACCATTGCCACCAAGGGTTCATTGCATACCTGGAATAAATCTCTCTTGTTCAAGGTGTATAATTCTTTTTACATATTGCTGGGTTTAATTTGATAATATTTAGTTGAGAAGTTTTGCATTTAAGTTCATGAGAAGGAGCCCTGATGGCACAGTGGCTAAGTGCTCAGCTGCTAACTGAAGGGTCAGCAGTTTGAACCCACTAGCCGCTTTGCAGGAGAAAGATGTGGCAGTCTCCTTCCATAAAGAACCAGCTTTGTGTTTTATTGATATTTTTTCTCTATTTTTTTAAATTTTACATTTGTGTATTCTCTTATCTTTATTATTTCCTACCTTCTCCTTGCTTTGAGTTTATTTTGCTCTTCTTTTACTGGTTTCTTGAGATAGGAGCTTAGATTCATTTGAGGCCTTTACCGTCTTCCAAAGCAAGCATTCAGTGCTATAAATTTTCCTCTCAGTGCTATTTAGCTGCATCCCACTAATACTGATATGTTGTGTTTTAATTTTCATTCAGCTTGTTTTTTTTAAAATTTCCTTTGAGGTTTCTTCTTTTATCCTGAGATGATTTAGAAGTATATTATTTAATTTTCAAGTGTTTAGAATCTTTCTGTTATTGATTTCTAGTTTGATTCTATTATGATTAAAGAACATGCTTTGTATTAATTCAATTATTTTATATTTGTTAAGGTTTGTTTTATGACATGGGCTCTGGTTTATCTTGGTGAATAAAAAGAATATATATTACATTGTTGTTCTTATGTCTTGGTGTGTTCTTGCTTTTCAGTTCTTCTATATCTGTACTCACTTTTGGTTTGGTAGCTCTATAAACAATGGTAGTTTTCATGAGAATAAGTTTGGAAATGCCTGACTAAAATTATGAATTTGTCTATTTCTCCTCTTGACTCTATTTTTTTTCTTTATATATTTTGAATCTCTGTTGTTTAATCCATACACGTTTAAGATCACTGTATCTTCTTGGTGAATTGATTCTTTTGTTATTATGTAATGCCTTTCTTTGCCCTTAGTAATATTCTTTACTCTGAAATCTTCTTAATATAAATGTAGCCACTTTTGCTTTTTTAAATTAATTTTTGCATAATATATCTTCTTTTCATCATTTTATTTTTTAAAATACCTGTGTCATTACGTTTGAACTGAGTTTTTGTACACTCCATATAGTTGGATTTTGCATTTGTATACATTCTGTTAATCTCTGTCCTTCAACTGATGAATTTAGACCACTTACTTATAAAGTAATTACATTGTATTTTAAGTCTACCAGTATGTTATTTGTTTTCTGTGCATGATTTCTGTTATGCTTGTTAAAAACTATTGTGTTGGAAAGAAATAAGGATTTAGAGTTCTCATTTCTTTTTTCCCTGTTTTTGCCGTCTTTACTTGAACATTTTTTTAGAATTCCACTTTGATTTATTTATAGTTTTTGAGTATAATACTTTATATAATTTTTATTACTTGCTCAAAGTATTACAGTAAACATATATAACTGAAAATACACAAAAGCTCTGATAATATTTAGGTGAAAAAATAATTTTTTTTAACCTATGTGAAGTGAGAATGGGTCTAGATATTTTCTACACAAAACCAAAAACCCATTGCCATCGAGTTGATTCCAACTTATAGTGACCCTACAGGACAGAGTAGAACTATCCCATAGGGTTTCCAAGGAGCGGCTGGTATATTTGAACTGCAAACCTTTTGTTAGTAGCTGGGCTCTTACTGAATCACCAGGACTCCGTAAATTTATTAACATTTGAAAACTATATTGCTGGATATGGAATACATGCATTGATTTTTTGAGTGAGAAAGAACACATATATATGTATGCATATGTATACGTATGTATGTATATATTATATACGTGTTTATGTTAAAGTAATTTTTGAAATTGTCATATTATTTTACAGAAATTGAAATTAAAGATGATTTATTACAAACGCTGCTGAACCAAACTTTTTTAACTAAACAATCCAGAATTTAAGGAGTTCATTGGATACTTTTAAGACCTTCTTACTTGGTTGTAATAATTCTGAATTATCTGACATGTAGGGAGATCTCTAATATTTTCTTGCTTCTCTTCTTCAAAACAAAAGGTATGCTCATTTGTTTCTCTTAGTTTTCATACCTTTCATATTTTAAAGCATCAGTGGCTTTAAAAATTGTGAAACCACTGCTGTAACATAAGCTTACATTGGTGATTTGTTTATTTGGTTGTAGACCACTACAGTGTTGAGGATAAGATCATGTATTTGATTCAGTCTAACTCACAGAATGCATTTGATTTCAACCCAGTCTATAACTCCAATCTATAACTTCAAACAAATGTTTTGAAAAACTGCCACTGATCAAAAAGGGTATAGAGTTCACCCTTCAACATAAATGATCTCAGGGAACAAAGTGTTTTTACATGGAGAAGCTGGCATGGTATTTTTCCTGCTAACGGATGCGGAAGTTGGGAGAAATATTTGACAATTGCAATTTTATGATTTTGAAGTAAAACTGAACTGTTTTAGATAATGAATAAAAATTAAACTGTCACAGATAGTCCATTCTTTGTGATATTTAGGGTAAAATTCTATTTGGGAAACAAGAATAGATTAAACAGATAGAAAACATAACTTTTTACCAAAAGAAGAATATGTTGAATGAATTTATATGAATATAAATATGTTGTTGTTGTGTGCCATCAAGTCGATTCCAACTCATAGCGACTCTGTATGAGAGAGAGAGAGAGAGAGAGAGAGAGAGAGAGAGTACGACTGCCCCTGGGGATTTCTAAGTTGTAATCTTTACGGGAGCAGATTGCTAAATTTTTTCTCCTGAGGAGCTGCTGGTGGATTTGAACCACCAACCTTTCAGTTAGCAGCCTAGTGCTTTAACCATTGAGCCACCAGGGCTCCTAATATATATATATATATAAATATATATATAAAAATATATATATACAATGTAAGGGGGCTTATATATATATATAATGTATATACATACCCTTTATTATGTTTAAAATGTTTTTTTAACTCTATATTGTAATATGTTGTAAGCTCCACATGGGAGTTCAAAAGCATTATTGAATAAATCAATGAACCTGGGTTATATTATTAGAAAATAATCACTAATTGATACCGTATGTAATATACAAATTTAAAGGTACTTCTACTCTACAGAAGCTAATGTCTTGCCTTTCCTCTGTCCTTTTTCATTCATTAGAAAGCCCTTTTGCGTTCACTAAAACGTTTTCCCCATACTCTATTTTAGTACTCTAACTAGCCTTCTATATGTAGTTCAAATGTTTCCTTCTTAATGTTCATCACCTTGAAAATTGTTCTCTACCTCTATAGAGCTACAAAAACTTTTGTATTTATTTTATGGCACTGAATTATAACTACTGATGCACATATCACATTGCACCATTCTCATCTAAGAATCTTTATAGCTGATGTCACATACAAATGACCTTATGAGTGATTCGTAGTATTTGCATTGTATCATGGAAGAAGAGCCATGAAACTAAGGCTGAGTAGATTAGAGATCCCTATTATCCATATGCAGCCAGTAGACAATGAAGTCTCTGAAGATGCGAAGATGGCCAACAAATACAATCATATATTCTCTTCATGAACCAGGCGAACACAGAAAACAATACTAAATGTGGAGTTGACATGGTGGAAACAATTACACATTAAAAAGATATTAGAAGTTACAAGGCAATAAAAATATTGGTTAAGAAAGTGATGAATGGATAGTTGGGGAATATAAAGTCAATGATAGAAGCAGAAGCAATAGAAACAAAAGCATGATGTTAGCTGAGTTATTTATCAGTACTAATATAAGCAAAACATTCATGCATTCAGTCAGTAACAACAAAAAAAGTTCTGTTTTGTGGGTTTTTTGCTTGTTTTTGAATACCTGCTCTGGGTTAAACATGATTGAGAGCCTTGGGAATGGTGATGAAATAGACAGGTCAAGACTGAAGTGAGGATGGATGGTGAACTTTCTGATGGAGCCTGAAAAAAATTTAGTCCTTTGATGCCTGGAAGAGTTTATTGAGACCATTGACTGTTTCCTCAATCTATGCGCTGATAAGTAAATCCACATACACTGCATGAGCCACATTTTTCATTGTTCTTTTCATTCTGAAACAGCCTGAAGTACACACTTAGCTATTATACTGTATACTCCTAGAGGATGGACAGAATAATTTTCATTTATATACCCTCTGGTGTTTTGAACACCAAAAGACATTTTTTAAATAGCTAGTTTGAATAGATCAGTGACTAAACGTGAATATCAACAAACAATAAATGTCCTTGTGAGTACTTGCTTGTTAAAATGTACTGTGTTGGAAAGGAATCAGGATTTAAAATCGAAAAGATCTGAGTTCAACACCCTTAGCTGAGTTTTATTAAGTAAGCTCAACATCTGTTGGACTCTAGAGGCTCAATCTCCTCACTATGCAAATGGAAATAATTATATCAAGCTAATAGTGTGATCAAGTGGGGGCAAAGAGGTGAGGTGCTTTCCTTAGTTCACCTACACATGAAGTTCTATATCCTTACCCCATTTACTTACCTAAATCCTAGTGAAAAGCCTAATTTTAGGCTTTCTGTTTGTCAACTTTAAGCTCCAAACCAAGGGAATTCAAAAGGTAAATTTTAGGAGTCATCAATTTGAATGATAAACTGTTACGTTAAAGCTTATGAAATAATTACTAGTTTTGTTTCAAAATACAGAAGAAACCACCTCCCATTTTTCATTGTGAATAAAATGACTTTTGTTTTGACATTTGAACAATGGAAATAATAAAAGCTATAGAAGGTCGAAAGTTTCCTAGAATGAAATTGAATATTTTGACTGTCTGTGGAAGCTTTCTCTCTTTTTGGTCCCAACTTAAATAATATAAAAGTTAATTTCTATTTCCTGGATTTAAATTAAAGGCTGTTTATTACCAGTTATCAGTGGACTGCATACATTTAGAGGACTGGAAAAAGTTTTTTGAAAAGAGTGACTATTGAGTGTGGTAAATTGTTGCTCCATAGCATAGTTTCCTGCAGTGCAGGAAACATAAATTATTAGATTTAGTCTGAAATGATTAAAAGTGTTTCCAAAGTCTTTTAAAGATTAAAAGAAAAAAAAAAATGTGAGGACTGAGAAGATCTGATTTGTTCAACAAATTTGTATTCTGATTAAAACAACTATTTGATCCTACACAGTAAGTGCATGGAAAAATGTTGGCCAGCTGTGTGATTCAATGTGGCTGTTCGAGACAAAAATATAGCTTGTAATGCAGAGTTTGAGCCTTGTGTAGCTTTCTGATTGCATTTGTTTACCCATGGTGGAAATATCCTTATTAAATTGTGGGCAAGAAGCACTTTTATTGATTTTCCTAACAGTAACTGCTAATTTCAGGAAGCATTAGATTAAAATGCTGGATGAAGATATCTGGAGTGGATCTCATAACAGAGCTGGGCACATTGACTTGGTATTTAGACATGTACAGGAGACAGACAATTTCCTAAAGGGCTGGATACAATTTCTTCTTTTAGTTCTAAAATGAATTTTAATGATTTTTTTTTTTTTTTTTTACCCTGAGTGAAAACACGGGCAGGTACCTAAACCAATAAGTTTAGATAAAGTCTTATCTTGACTTTAGTTTTGCTAGAGTGTAAAAACTGAACTTTCTTACATGGCTGCAAAGCATTCCTTAAAAAATAAAAAGCTCAGCCCTGGACCTACAGATGAGCCCTCGTTAGTTGTTATGCTATCATTAGCTGTTATACTGTCAACACTATTATCAACATGGTGCTGATCTCGTATTGTTTCCTCTTCTTTACTGCTAGCTGTGTGTTCCTCTTGTTCTTAGGCCAGTTGAACCATACGTCTTGTGCCTTGAACCATATGGAACATGTTTTTGTATGAACTCTCACGATTGAGGACATCTGTCTCTACCCCTACATTTGCCTTCAGGGGATCTTTGCATCGTTTAATAGTACAGCTAACAGCATGTTTGCATCATGAAGTTGGCTGTACACAGCTTTTCTGGGGTTTCTATTGTTTTCATTCTCAGAAAAAAAAAAAACCATAAGGAAGAGTCTATATTTTTTATTTTGCTCTCCTGTCTTCTTTTTTTCTCTTCTTCTTCTCTTCCTTCCTTTTTTCCTTATTTCTATTGATATTTACTGGGTGCCAACCATGTACCAGGCACAGCTTATCACATCTGAAATTGCATGTTTTCAATACTACAGAAACTGACGGTAAACTTAGAAATGCAATCAATGTTTCCATTCAGTTTTCTTGTTTTGACTATAATTTGGATGCCCTAAATTATATGCATTACTTTCACATTTATATTATTTTAAGTAATAATATTATTCAGATTCAACTCTCTTAGGTTTTCAGAGAACTATTCTTAAATGAATCTCTCCAAAATGTCCATATGCTTGGTAAGTTATCAACCCAAATTGTGGATAATTTTATAGTGAAAACTTACTAATTCTTCCTACTTTACAGATGTTCATCGTAATTTATTGATAAATGTGCATTATAAAATCCCCAGATCACAATCGACTCAATGACAACCGCTTTGGTTTTCTGGTTTGTATATTGTTGTCGTTAGTTGTCATCGAGTCGATTCCAATTCATGTTTTGTACATTAGAAGGTATTTAATCAAAATCTACTTTCACTACTTTCAAACGGATACAGTAACACTAAATAGATAGGACACAAATATGTCATTGAGATTCTCATGAACACTAAGAAACAGTTATAAAATATGAGCAACTATTCAATTGATTGCATTATGTTGTTGATTGTTACTTTATAATTTGTAAAAGACTCCTTTTCTTTGTGGATTCAAAGATACAATAAAATTCCTGAATGGTGAAAAATCTAAGTTATTATACTCTACATTATGGTCTTTATTCTTCGCATTTTCTTTTTCCCCTTCATGGATGAATTACCACTTGTGTCATTTATTACTAAATGCAGTGTTCAACTGTGTTTCTACATAGTTCCAATTCATAGAGTATCTCAGTGAACGCATGCTGATTAGTGATTGAAATTTATTAATCTTTATTTAGTCTCCATAATGCATAATATTTATTCAACAGAAATATTTTTTAACATCTACGTGCTTGGGGCTGTGAAATACTAAATATACAGAAATTACTATGATGTAGTCCTTTCCCTGGAGAAGGAATCTACTTGTTGTTCGTACTGAGAGGAAGATATAGAGAAAAGAAGGATAGATTTAGGTTTTAAGGATTAAGTTTCTTACATAGAGTGTATATAATAATAAGTGTGTTTAAATCAGTGCATTTAAATGATGATGATATGTTGATGTTCCCAGAACACAAATATAATGCTGTATTATAACTATTTTTATAGCTTTATTGAGGTACAATTTACATACCACAACATTTACCCATACTAAGTGTACAGTTTGATGATCTGTAGTAAATTTTTACAGTTGTGCCACCATCACCACAGTCTAATTTTGGAACACTCTCATCATCCTAGAAAGTTCACTTGTACATTTTTGCTACCAATCTCAACCCCAGCCCTGGTAATCACTGATACAATTTCATATAAAGGCAATTATGCATTATGTAGTCTGTAACATATGCAGTCTTGTTACAGTGTTTTCTATGTTGCTCAGCTTCTATTGTATGATAAAAACTATATTTGAGACAGTGGCACAACGAGGGAGGGCAGAGGGGGACACTTCACTCTGGGTGCAAGTCTGAGCGGGTGTCAGATGAGGCAGGGAATGACATTCCAAAGCGCGATGAGTATGAAAGGCGCCTGACCGAGGCAGCTGGACAAGAGAGGGGAAGAGGGTTCTGATGTCTTGCCTCCGCTATCAAAATCTATTCATCTTGAAACTGGGGGGAGGAGGCGCAATTTAGAGATTGCCCCTGGTGCTTGTTACCCTCGCTATGCCCCTGATTTCAGATGACATTTTGAAACGTGGAATATGGCTTTTGACTAAGAACATTAGAGGTTGTATTAGTTTCCCAGCACTGCCAAAACAAAATATCACAAACTGGGTGGCTTGAAACAACAGAAGTTTATTCTCTCCCAGTTCTGGAGGCTAAAAGTATGAAATCAAGGTGTCAGCAGGTCCATGATCCTTCTGAAGCTTCTCCCTACTTTCTGATGGGACTTCTTGTTATTCCTTGATTCCCAGTTGCATCAATCTAATTTCTGCCTTCTTCCCTCTGAGTATCTCTCTGTGTCCACTCCCCTTCTTACAGGGACGCCAGTCATTGAATTAAGGGCCCACCCTAATGCAGTATGAACTTACTTCAACTAAATCAATTACATTCTTTCTACAAAGACCTCATTTCCAAATAACGTAATATTCTGTGTTTCCAAGCAGACATGAATTTTGAGGGTTACTTATTTAACCTACTACAGGGGTACCACTACTAACTCTAGAAGCTTGTCTGAGAATGTCATCATCTATCTTAAAGAAGAAACCAGCGGAGCTGTGGGTGTGAGGAATGTTTTAACTTGTCTTTCTGAAACCCTGATTGTCCTGGTTTCCCAATATGATACCTTGCCATACAATTTGACTACCAGTCTTGAACTTTTTGGAAAGCAGCCCTGGTGGTACAGTGGTTAAACACTAGCACTGAAAGGTTGGCAGTTTGAACCCACCAGCCACTCTATGGGGGAAAGATGTGACAGTCTGCTTTCATAAATATTACAGCCTTGGAAACACTGCAGGGCAGTTCTACTCTGTTCTACAGGGTTGCTATGAGTCAGAATCGACTCCGTGACAATGGGTTTGTTTTTTTTTTGGGGGGGAGGCAGGTAGTGCAAATGGTTAGCTACCCAGGTGCTAACCAAAACGTTGGAGGTTCGAGTCCATCCAGAGAAGCTAGAGAAAAAAGACCTGATGATTTACTTCCAAAAAAGTTAGCAATTGGAAAGCCTATGGAGCACAGTTCCACTCTGACACACATGGGGTTTCCATGAGTCAGAATTGACTCTATGGCAACTATCTTTTTTATAGAAGTTTTTAAATTTTAAACTAAGAATTTAGCTTTTTGTCAATTTTGATTTTAAATCTTCTGATAAAAGGCAAAGGGGCTAATATTTTGTTGATTGCCTCTTATGTGACAATAACTTCACCAAAAATATTTCTTTTAATCCTTTTGCATAATTAGGATGTGGATATTATTTTCTTCATTTTGTAGATGTGTAAGCTGGGTCTTATGAAATATCAGAAAATTGTATAATGACACAGCTAGTGACAATTGAGATTTAAAACCAGGTCTGTCTGATTTCAAATCCATGTCCTTTCTACTGCTCTAATTTCTCAGACCACCATCTGTTTGTCAGTTGTCTTACTGTGGTGGGACAACGAATAAGGAAGACCAAAGAAGAATTGGTGCATTTGAATTATGGTGTTGAAGAAGAATATTGAACTTATCATGGGCTGCCAGAAGAATGAACAAGTCTGTCTTGGAAGAAGTATAGCCAGAATGCTCATTAGAAGCAACGATGGCGAGATCTTTGTCTCACATACTTTGGACAGTTATCAGGAGGGACCAGTCAGGTGAGTTAACAGGTGAGTTAGTTTAATTATAACACAACTTTCAAAATTTGATTATTTAAATTAAGAAAAAAGTAAATGCACTTATAATACATTCAAATAAAGTCTGAAACTCTGTTAGGAAGTAGTGCTTTTAGAACAAAATTTCAATCTGGTTTGCTGGATATTTTTATCAATAAGCGATGTCTGAATGTGTTTCCATCTGTAAGACTTTCACACACTTTACCAGGTACTAGAAAAACACTGAATCCTAATGCAATCCATTTTTGCTGAATTAGTGTACCATACAACTTTTTTCATATTAAAGATTTCACCCACTTAACTTCACCAGAAGAAGTGTTTTCACAATGCTTGCTAATGACAAAGACAGAATGACAGGAAGAGAGAAAAGTGCCAGCAGGTTCAGAGTCAAAAAAAAAAACAACTCTTTTTATCCTATCAGTTATCTTTCCCCTTTCAATAAAGAAAAATGAATCTGTTTGCAAAATCTTTTTAAAATTTCCTTAAAGTCTTCTTTTTCGATTTAAATCAGAAAGCTTACATGCTTACTTATAAAACTCTTTATATGTGTGTGCATGAGTGTTGTGGTAGGAAAGACAAATATGATGTGAGTTTGACTTATTAAAAGTTTGCTGTCAAGAATCTATTTTGGCAATTGGTACCGACAATTGAATAAATTTGTTAGTAACTAATACTCATAATATTTTGTGCCTGAATTTTTTTCTTTTTAACTTCTCTGTAGTTGTTGTCTTTCATTCTTTTACTGTCATTTATTTGTTTAATAGTAGTTTAGAATTAGGTCATGTGACCATAGCATTGAGGCTATCATTCAAACCTTAATCAGGAAATTGAAAATTTAGAAATGACCTATGCATGGAAATGATGCCAGAGATGAACACATAAAACAAGGGAGTGTTTCTAAATATCTTCCAAAAACAATGAAAAAAGGAAGTTATTTGTGATCTTAGAAGGTGGTTAAGGAAAAAATGCAACCTGAAACTAAGGAAACAAAAGTTTAGACAAGATAATCCCAACATCAGAGAGAGCATTTGTCATTGTCAGAACTCCAAAGAGCAATAAAGCTTTTATCCATTTCATGGACCCCAGGACTCATGGTCTAGTAATTCTTGTGTCACCAAACCATCTTATGATCTGTATGAAATTACAGTGTGTCACCACTCTACATCTGCAATTTTAATGTTTCCTTCCTTTGATTGCATGACAAGAAAACTCTTGAGGCAGAGCACTCCACTTCACAGGAGTCTGAGAACCAGCTGCTCATAATTTTGGAGTTTTATAGAGCTTTTTAGTCCCAGAATCCCTGTCTGACCTGTGTCCATTTTCAGAATTTTTTAGGAGCAAATTTTGGCTGCCTTTTAATATTTTATACATTTTTTAAAAATACTAGACAAAGCCCCAAAGCTACCCATAGACTACACTCGTCTTCCTCCATTGCCTTTTAAATTGTATAATGTTATGAAATTTAAAGAACAATCATTTCAAATTGTATTCACTGATTTTGAAACAAAACATTTCTGGATGGATTCAGCATCCCTCCAAAATAAGAGATGATTGTCTACAAGTCACACTTATCACAGCTGATGTTTTATTGGATTCTGTGTGTAGATTTAAAAGGTTTTGTTTGTGAAGCATAAAAAGCCATCATTGACCGTTTTTATTTAATGTGAACAATCTAAGAGAAGTTCATGAAAAATGTAATTGATGAAAAAGTAAATTTCAAATTACACATAACTCTTCAAATTCTATGTGCTCCCTTTTTCTATTTCCTGGGAACACAAACTTTTACAAAGATCTCTGATAGCCTTATAGACGGTCAGTGATATTTTATTTGGCATTAATTTCCATGCCGTAACACAGCAAATATCTACTACAACTTGCTGTTCTGTTAAGAAGAACAGAGCTGAAAATCTGAAAAACTCTTCATGGCTTATGTAGCTTATTTATTTTGTCCATTTTTCCTGTAACATATATAACTTTTCATATTCTAAACCAACCAAAAAACCCATTGCTGTCGAGTCGATTGCAACTCATAGTGACCCTATAGGACAGAGTAGAACTGCTGCATAGGGTTTCCAAGGAGCCGCTGATGGATTTGAACTGCTGGCTTTTTGGTTAGCAGATGAGTTCTTAACCACTGTACCACAAGAGCTCCTTCATACTCTAAGTGTGTTACAAAATCAAATCAGATTCATTAGGAAGTCTTTATACAAAAACAGAATTAACTCTTACAGCCAGTTACCTGTGTCACCTATGGTAAAAGGTTTTACATGCCAACTTTGCTTTCATTCTTTTCCCCCATTTCAGACAGATAGTTACTGCACCAATTTGAGTTACAGGTGATTCATTTCCAAGCATCACAATGAATGTGCATTGCTAATTGTTATTTCTACAACTTATGTAGTATCACATAAAAAAATAGAAAGGCTACTGGGGTGCAGGGAAGAGAGAGGTTTCCGAAAATTCTCTGCTATGGAAAAAGCAGTAGGGGTATTGCGGGTAAAGTTTGGAGAATGTTACATGCTCCATACTTCCTATTGGTGAATCTTTACACTTGCTCTTTGTTAAAGTCTCTGGAAAGTGCAGCACTAAAAACATCTGTTTAACTGTGTTCGTTCTACATCACTCACATTTATTTGACCAGAGAACGTTTTTCACTAAGTATCTGTTATGCAGAACACATGCTGGAAAATGCTGTTTTGTATTGCGCTGAATCACAGTACAATGTTCTGTGCTGACGTGATGGTCGAAGACTATTTTTTCTTTTTTTTTTTTTAGTTTAGAAATCTTATAGCAAAATAGATAAGGCACCCTGATTATCAAAAGACTTGTTATTGTCTACGTAAATGTGCATAAGTTCCTGTCTCTTCTTCTAAAGTGCAGCATATGCCTCTTCAGCAGAACTACAGATTAAGCAGGAAACGTTATAACTATTTTTTCTCTGGTCATATCTATATGTAAAAGAAGTTAAGATTTCTTAGAAAATCTTGATTCAATGAGGATAGAATTAAATATTTGTATTTCCTAGGATTCAGATGGTATAGAACACAATTTTTATTTCATTATACCTAAATCAGTTTTGCATTCATTGTAACTGCCTCTTTAATATTCTTTAAATAATACAAAATTAACTTCTCTTAGAAGAACACAAATTTTCTCAGACCCTAGAGCTAGTATAGAACACTTCATAGTTTCATTCCAAGAAAGTGTCAGGGTACTTTGCAGCCAACAGATATAAACAAATGTTAAGCTTTCATCTGATGAAAATGTTAAGATTATTAAACTTCAAAATAACTCTACTCAAACAGCGAGTACTCACTTTTTTTGGGAGTGAGTCAATTTATTTTGAAGTAATGCTCCAAGACATTAGGAGCAGACTGGCATCAAAGAGAATTTCTTGTAAAGACATTGGGTTTAGAAATCATCATGAGGCAGAGCCGACCTAATAACCATGCCCCGGGATGAAGTTTGTTTGTATGTTTTTTTGATAATTTAAAGAACTATTATCAAATATGAAACGTGATACTCCCTGTATTTCAGTGAAATTTTGATTTGTTTATCCTTCTCTACATTGTTGCATTATTGACCTAATATCTTCTAGATACCTCAAGCCCAAGTCCAAGCCCGTTGCCGTTGAGTCAATTCCAACTCATAGACAATGCCTCGGTTAGTTCGATATCCACAAACACGAGAACTGTAAATGTTCCCACAGCCTAGGAGTGTCTGAAGGTAGGGAATGAGGAAGAGTAGGAGACAGTGCTGTTTGGGCCAGGATTTACCTCAGTTTCATTTCATTTGCAGAGAGAGGATTAGCAATGTTCCTTCTGGAGCCATCAGCAGGTAATAGTGCTTTCACGTTCATCATTTAGACCTGCGGCTGTTGCTGCAACTTAGGTCTCCTTGAGGGACTGGGCTGCATTCAAGTGTGTGAGACACAGAATGAATAGAGTCAGGAAGTTTCTGACTACTGCTTAAGTAAAGCTACTCAGTGCTGGTTCATTGGTTGCCAACATGTACTAGCGTACTTATTACAAGGATTTTTGACAGAAAATGGAAATGCTAGATATGATACATAAAATTGAAAGTGGTGATATATCAGAATCAATTTGAGGGAAAAAAAGCTTCTTCATATGCACAAATACTTCCCCAAGGATTCTAAATATTTTTATCTATTTCATTTGACCCTGGCCTGACCTCTTTCTAAAATCCTGTTGCAAAAAACTAAAGCAATGAGGTCACTTCGTCTCTTCCTTGACTACTTCCTGCTAGTAGTTTAGATCTTTAAATGGTTCTGCATGTTTCTCTGTGTTGATTCAGCTAGTCAGTCAGTCACCCTGAGGTATGCAATATAGATGCCACATTAAGTCTCTTTATGCTAGAAAATGACAAATGGTACTTATAAAATCAAACTGAAATATGTCTAACTCAGTCACAATGTTTGGAAAAACTATTATTAAACGTTTTCAAAATAGTTTTAGTGATTACAAATAGTCTCCCACCAGAAGCATGGTCAGTAATAGAAGCAACACAGTATGAATGAAGAAATGACGTGAGAATGTTAATTTATATCAACATTATCAAAGCTGGTTGTGTTGATGTTTTCATACAAGGTACTTAATTGAGAATAACACATTGTATAAAGTGAGGAACAGTGTTTGTTTTTCAATGAAGCTAATTCTATTCCATTTGTAATGTATATCTTCAGACAACAGTGTACAGCTGGCTACTGACCTTTTGGAGAAATTGCTGAGCAGAGTCCTTCATTTGTCTAATATAAGAGATAGCGTATTACACAGGACCTGGGAAAATTTATCATCATGACAGGAAAAGATAAAGCATCTAATAACTGAGTGATACCATATGTAGAATCTTTCAAAAATATTTAGTGCATTCGACCTCGTCTAACAGCTATCTCCATTTTATCTGCATCCACTCTTTTGGTACCTTGTTGCTGAAATCAGCAATATAAATTCAATGACTTCCTGAACTTCTGCTAGCCTTGAAGCCAAGACCTGATAGATGGATTTACCGGGGAATAGGTATGTGCAGGCAGGGGCTGAGCCTTTATTTTCAACTGTCATCAAATCAGTCACAAATCAGTCAAATCAGAACTTGATGCTACACAGACATGAAACTGTTCATGAATAATAGGATGCTTCCACATTTCATTTTTATCTTACACCAAGAGATGTAAGCGATTCCCATCATCTATGAAAAAAACTGCAGGCTGAAATATTTTTCATTTGGTTTCAAAGCAAAATTAACCTTTCAAAAATTCTTTAAACTCTATCAAGTATAAATTTTCCCTGACATGCACATAAGGAGAAGAGAATTTCCTAGGCATGAAAGTGCAAAAACAATTATATCGGCTACAGCATTTTTTAAAAAATAATGTAGAATACAACATTCACTCACCCCTACCAGAAATAAACTTGAACCTAGAACTTCAGGCCCAAGAAGCACCTGATAAACCATCCAGGCTTTGTCTTTGGGGAGTTTTAAATGTCAAAATTGAGCGCTGGAACTCAAGTGAGACTCTGATTATCAAGGGAATTACATCAGAGCGATGAGAAGTGCACAGTAGCAGAGTTTTTGTTTGCCAGAATATAATATGAAGAAGAGTGAATACCAAGGGCAATATGCAAGACTGCCATGTGTGTTCTAAACTAATAATCCTTACATACAATGCTTCAGGTTCAGGAATGAGTTCTTCTCACCTCACAAGGTTTTATCACTTACAGGGCCACAGACTTTTTTTTAGAGTTTGTGATCACACACCTCCAACATTCATTTTCTCTCACAGGAATATTGACTAAGTACAATTATATCAGAGTTGGTTTATGTATGTTTGTTTCTATATTTTACCTTGCAACTGTTCGTAGTACAAAGCTGCCTCTGAAATGGAAATATGGATGCCTACCAAAAACAGTGCTTCCTGATGCCATTTGTTGATATTTCCCAGAGGATGTTGTGAAAGGAGGTCCTTAAGACCCAGCACTCTTCTTCTAGTAAATTCTTTCATCCATTATATTTTTGAAGTTCAAATTAGAAGTGTTTGTTGCTTGTCTAATACAAGATGATACATGGCATTGAACTGGAAAAATCCACACAGTGACAGGAATACAGTGAAAGCACAGGCTCCCATTTAACAACTGAGTGATACCACATGTAGAATCCTGGATGTTTACAAAACTGTGTGGGTGGGTTCATGGAATCAGGCCTTTCTCTGGATTTGGAGAACTGTTTACAGTTATACTCAAGTAGAAAGGGAAATATCACTGGTCTTGATCTAAATACCATTAGGGAAAGGATGACAGACTTGGAAGAGCTTTCAGTCTTCAGTTTAAGAACTATATTAATATCAGCTTAGTTTTTCATATTCCTTGATTGGAATGTTTGGCATAATTATTGTGTTCCCATTTAGTACTTCACTTCAGCTTTGTATCCTTCGGGAATAAACATGTATATTATTATGTTTTTTTTCACATATTAAGGGATTTATGTTGCATTTCTAAAAATGTGATGGAAGAGTTGAGTTAATGAAACAAGAATCTGGTTATTTATCATTTCAAAGAAAAATGACCAAATAAAGTCTCGTAGGTGATGATCAATGCATTTAAGTTCAGGGTTCGTTTGCCAGTAGATTTGTAAAATTATGTAAAAAATTGTAAACAAATGGTTAGAAATGTCCCAGGATTTATAGTAGTACACTGTTCTATAGTCATCTAGCCCACATTCTTGTCTTATTGCACCCTTATGTGAATATATTTAAGGATCATCACAAAAGAGGATTCTGTAGCAATTTGTTTTCCTATTCAACTATCAGGAAAGACATGACATTATCTGACATTGAGTCTTTAAGGTGTAAATTAATTGTATATCCTTTTGATGTAACCTGAGAGAAAATAGAGTATAGTTATTTATACTCCTATAACTGTTGTTAAAATTCAAAAGAATTTGTAAGTCCTCATTTAGCTTTCAGCTACTAAAGGCAGATAATTATAGGCACTTTGTAATTTTTTTATTTCATTTTAATTAAAAGTCAGAAAAAGAATACGCTCTTTTGTAATGCAAAAATTGAAAATATTATATATAATGTTAAGGCCTGCTTTGATTATCACCCTCCGTTTCCTTCCTCAGATGTAGCTACTGACATCAGTTTGGTCAGTAATTTTCAGACATCTTTCACAGGATTTATTTGTATCTGTATTACTCTAGAAAGTATATGTGTGTGTGTACATATATAAATATCCATATCCATATACTCATACACACATATATATATCCACTCCTCACTTATCAACATGGTTAGGTTCCAAAGACAAGGCTATTATGCAAAAGTGAAAATGGAGGATGACCACATCAGATCAAAAAAGGAAGATGACTACATCATTATATAACCACCAAATTACTTCATTACATAACTGCCAAGTTACATCATTAAATAACTGCCAAACCACTGAGAATCATGGCCCAGCCAAGTTGACGTATAACCTTAACCATCACAGCCAGTGTTACTTTTGCCTTGCAACTCAGTGTCTGTTACTGTCAGATGTATGTCATTAGCGTGCAAAATAGTCAGATAGAAGATTTTTTACTATTGTCATAAATGCAGAATATTTGATAACAAGATAGTTGATAAGTGAGAAGTAGGGGTGTGTATGTGTATTTATATATATACATATATATCTATATGTATATATATCT
>NW_004443948.1:1277790-1328257 GCF_000243295.1 Trichechus manatus latirostris | reverse complement strand
TTAAGAGCTATGCCTGCTAACCAAAAGATTGGCAGTTGGAATCCACCAGCCACTCCTAGGAAACCTTAAGTGGTGGCAGTTCTACTCTGTCCTCTAAGGTTGCTATGAGTCAGAATGTATAGATACGTATATAACAACATTCTTGTTAGGTGCCATCGAGTCAGTTCTCACTCATAGCCACCCTGTGTACAACAGAATGAAACACTGCCCAGGCCTGCACCATCCTAACGATTGTTGTTATGCTTGAGCCCATTGTTGCAGCCACTGTGTTAATCCATCTCATTGAGGCTCTTCCTCTTTTTCAATGACACTCTGCTTTACCAAGCATGATGTCCTTCTCCAGGGACTAGTCTCTCTTGATAACATGTCCAAAGTATGTGAGATATAGTCTCACCATCCTTGTTTCTAAGGAGCATTCTGGCTGTACTTCCTCCAAGACAGATTTGTTAATTCTTTTGGCAGTCCATGACATATTCTTCCCCAACACCATAATTCAAATGCATCAATTCTTCTTTGGTCTTCCTTATTTATTGTCCAGCTTTCCCATGCATACGAGGCGATTGAAAATACCATGGCTTGGGTCAGGCGCACCTTAGACTTCAAGGTGACATTTTTGCTTTTTAACACTTTAAAGAGGTCTTTTGCAGCAGATTTGCTCAATGGGATGCATCTTTTGATTTCTTGACTGCTGCTTCCATAGGTGTTGATCGTGGATCCAAGTAAAATGAAATCCTTCACAACTTCAATCTTTTCTCTGTTTATCATGACGTTGCTTATTGGTCCAGTTGTGAGGATTTTTGTTTTCTTTATGTTAAGGTGTGATCCATACTGAAGGCTATCGTCTTTGATCTTCTTCAGTAAGTACTTCAAGTCCTCTTCACTTTCAGCGAGCAAGGTTGTGTCATCTGCATAATGCAGATTGTTAATGAGTCTTTCTCCAAACCTGATGCCTCATTCTTCTTTATATAGTCCAGCTTCTCGGATTATTTGCTCACAAACAGATTGAATAAGTATGGTAGAAGGATACAACTCTGATGCACACCTTACCCGACTTTAATCCACGCAGTATCCCCTTGTTCTGTTTGAATGACTGCCTCTTGACCTATGTACAGGTTCCTCATAAGCACAATTAAGTGTTCTGGAATTCTCATTCTTCACAATGTTATCCATAATTTGTTAAGATCCACACAGTCAAATGCCTTTACATAGTCAATAAAACACAGGTAAAAATCTTTCTGGTATTCTCTGCTTTCAGCCAGGATCCGTCTGACATCTGCAATGATATCCCTTGTTCCATGTCCTCTTCTGAATCCGGCTTGAAATGCAGCCACTTTTGAATGATCTTCAGCAAAATTTTACTTGTATGTGATATTAATGATATTGTTCGATAATTTCCACATTCGACTGGGTGACCTTCCTTTGGAATAGGCATAAATACAGATCTCTTCCAGTCCAGGAGGTTGGCCAGGTAGCTGTCTTCCAGATTTCATGGCATTTCTTCCAGCACTGCATTCCTCTTGTTGAAACATCTCAATTGATATTCCATCAATTCCTGGAGACTTGTTTTTCACCAGTGCTTTCAGTGCAGCTTGAACCTATTCCTTCAGTACCATAGGTTCCTGATCGTATGCTACTTCCTGAAATGGTTGAACTCTGTGTATTCCTTTCATCCTTTTTTGATGTTCCTGCTTTGTTTAATAATTTCCCCACAAAGATTAGTCCAAAGAACTAATGGACCACAACTACCACGGCCTCCACCACACTTAGTCCAGTATAACTAGATGGTGCCTGGCTACCACCACTGACTGCTCTGACAGGGATCACAACAGAGGGTCTTGGACAGAGCAGCAGAAAAATGTAGAACAAATTCTAACTCTCAAAAAGGCCAGACTTACTGGCATGACAGAGACTGGAGAAACCCCAAGAGAATGGTCCCGGACACTCTTTTATTTCAGTAATGAAGTCACTCCCAAGGTTCACCCTTCAGCCAAAGATTAGACAGCCCCATAAATCAAAACAAGACTAATGGGGCACAATAGCCTAGGGACAAGGACTAGAAGGCAGGGGGGATAGGAAGCTGGTAATAGGGAACCTAAGGTCAAGAAGGGAGAGTTTTGACATGTCGTGGGGTTGTTAACCAATGTCATAAAACAATATGTGTACTAACTGTTTAATGAGAAACTATTTGTTCTACAAACCTTCATCTAAAGTACAATTTAAAAAAATAATTTTTTTTGTATGAGAGACTAACTTGAATTGTAAACTTCCATTTAAAGCGCAACAATAAAAAATAATAATAATAACTTCCCTGTCGAATTCTTCAATATTGCAACTAAAGGCTTAAATTTTTTCTTCAGTTCTTTCAGCTTGAGAAATGCCAAGCATGTTCTTCCCTTTTGGTTTTCTATCTCTAGCTCTTTTGCAAGTCATTATACACTACTTTGTCTTTTTGAGCCACCCTTTGAAATTTTCTGTTCAGCTCTTTTACTTCATCATCTCTTCCATTTGCTTTAGCTACTCGATGTTCAAGAGCAAGTTTCCGAGTCTCTTGCGACATCCATTTTGGTCTTTTCTTTCTTTACTGTCTTTTTAATGACCTCTTGCTTTTTTCATGTATGATGTCCTTGAAGTCATTGCACAACTCGTCTGGTGTTCAGTCATTAGTGTTCAACGTGTCAATTCTCTTCTGGAGATGATCTCTAAATTCAGGTGGGATATACTCAAGGTGGTACTTTGGCTCTTGCAGACTTGTTCTAATTTTTTTCAACTTTATCTTCAACTTGTATGTGAGCAATTAAGGAACCCTGGTGGTGGAGTGGTTAAGAGCTACGGCTGCTAACCAAATGGTCAGCAGTTCAAATCCACCTGGTACTCCTTGGAAACCCTGTGGGGCAGTTCTACTCTGTTCTTTAGGGTGGCGATGAGTCGGAATCGACTTGATGGCAGCGGGTTTGGGTTTTATGAACAACTGATGGGCTGTTCCACAGTCGGCCTCGGCCTTGTTCTGACTGATGATACTGAACTTTTCCATCTTCTTTCCACAGATGTAGTTGATTTGATTCCTGTGTATTCCATCTGGTGAGATCCTCATGTGTAGTTGCCATTTATGTTGGTGAAAACGGTATTTGCAATGAAGAAGTCGGAGATCTTGCAAAATTCTATCATGTGATCTCCAGCATCATTTCTATCACCAAGGCCATATTTTCCAACTACCAATCCTTCTTTGTTTCCAACTTTCACAGTCCAATCACCAGTAATTATCAATGCATCCTGCTTGCATGTTTGATCAAGTTCAGACTGCAGAAGTTGGTAAAAATCTTCAGTTTCTTCTTGGGTCTTAGTGGTTGGTGCATAAATTTGAATAATAGTCATATTGACTGGTCTTCCTTGTAGATGTGTGAATATTATCCTATCACTAACAGCATTGTACTACAGGATAAATCTTGAAATGTCCTTTTTGGAAATGAATGCAATGCCATTCCTCTTCAAGCTGTCATTCCAGCATAGTAGACCGTATGATTGTCATATTCAAAATGGCAAATAACAGTCCATTTCAGCTCACTAATGTCTAGGATATCAATGTTTATGCGTCCCACTTCATTTATGACAATTCCAATTTTCCTAGATTCATACTTCATACATTCCACATTCTGATTATTAATGGATGTTTGCAGTTGTTTCTTCTCATTTTGAGTGATGCCACATCAGCAAACGAAGGTACTGAAAGTTTGACTTCATCCATGTCATTAAGGTCAACTCTACTTTGAGGAGGCAGCTCTTCCCCATTCGTATTTTGAGTGCCTTCCATACCTGAGGGGCTCATCTTCCAGCACTATATCAGACAATTTTCCATTGTTATTCAGAAGGTTTTCATTGGCTAATTCTTTTTGGAAGTAAACCTCAGAAATTAGCAGAATTGGCTATACATATATATATATGGCAATTCTGCTAGTTTCTGAGTATAACTATTCGAATTATGTATACCAAAACTGGGGAAATGACCACAGAATGACTTCCGGGCCCCACTAGACCCACTGTGAGACAGACTTGAGATAAAACTCGATGACTTCACCTCCATAACCCTCTGACTGGTTGGACCACAGTGATGTTTTAGCTCTTCAGTAATTACTGTCAGTTTAGTGCTAATGTACAGTAATCACTGAGTATTCTGATTATTTCCCTTCCTCACTGCATAGTCACCTTGGAAAATTACCATTGATCCCTTTGGGGAAGGCTGAGAGAAAGATTAAAAGTATAAATTTTTGTCAGTGTAGTATGATGATTCCTTAAAGGGACCAGATCTCTCCTTCATTCAAGGTCTGGGTTTGTGTTGTTATTTACCAATAGTAACTTGCTAATTTCCTACAGCTAACTGATGCAGATTTACACTATCCTTTTTAATTATTGTGCAGTATTCCATAGCCATCCCTTTAGTAACAAGCTTTCTAAAAAAAATTTCCCAAGGTTTAAGTGCTGTAAAAACACAATAATGCACTCTCCCTTGTGAATATCTAAATGTTTCTCTTGGAACATAGAGTATACGTAATCAATTTGCATCACTCTTGCTCTGTAGATGTCTTAGTCATCTAGTGCTGCTATCACAGAAACACCACAAGTGGACGGTTTTATTGAAGAGAAATTTATTTCCTCATAATCAAAGTAGGCTAAAAGTCCAAATACAAGGTGTCAGCTCCAGGGGAAGGCTTTCTCTGTCTCGGCCTTCTCATCGGTGTTCCCCAGACTAGGAGCTTCTTGGCGCAGGGACCCCTGTCCAAAGGACATGCTCTGCTCCTAGCACTGCTTTCTTGATGGTATGAGGTCCCCCTGTCTCACTGCTCACTTCTGTCTTTTATATCTCAAGAGATTCCTCAGGACACAATCCAGTCTTGTAGATCAGGTCCTGCCTTACTAACACAGCTGCCGCCCATCCTCCCTCATTAACATCATAGAGGCAGGTTTACAACATACGGGAAAATCACACAGTACCAGGAATCATGGCCCAGCCAAACTGATACATACATTTTTGGGGGGACGTAATTCAAACCATGACAGTAGAGTATCATTTTTTTTTTTTTTAACCATTGAGAGCATTGAGAGATCTCTATGAGAAACTGAAAACATAAAGGCGTAACATTGTAGACAGTGTGGTCATCTGCATTCATAAAGAGATGGTCCTCCTTAGACGTCAAGCACAAAACTTTCTGTTTGAGTGCAGAAGGGTTTTCACATACAGTTCATCCTCCCATAACCTTGGAAGGGAGCCAAAAAAGTTGTTTTCAGATACTGTGTATTGGGAGTTCGCAAGATCACCTTCAGGCTCAAGATTTTCTAGAAGGATTCTTCACAGGACTCAGAAAAGCTATTATACTCATAAACCAAAACCAAACCCATTACCTTCAAGTCCATTCCGACTAATAGCGACCTTATAAGACAGAGTAGAACTGCCCCATGGGGTTTCCAAGGAGTGGCTGGTGGATTCCAACTGCCCACTCTTCAGTTAGCAGCCAATCTCTCAACCACTGCCCACCAGAGCTCCATTATACTCATGGTTATTGTTTATTACAGCAAAAGATACAGATTAAAATCAGTGATGGAGAAAAAAAAATCATGTGGGATGAAGTCCAGGAGAAACCAGGTGGAATTTTCCAGATGTCCTCTCCCAGTGGAGTAGCACAGACATGGGTGAGCTTAGTTCTTCCAGCAAAGATGTATGGAAGTTGTGTGGCTTATTGTCACTGAGGAAGTTCACTGAAGCCTTGTCCAGAGTTTTTATTAGGTGTCAACCACATACGTATGCAGTGCCTGTGTGACTGACTTCAGCTACTTAGAATTCAGCCTGCCAGAGCAAAACAGGAGTTTATTGTAAATTACATTATTAGCATAAACTATCTGACCAACTGGTACTGCATGATCCAAGGTCTCAGGCATACAAAAACACTCTTATCAGGTATAATAGTCCCAGGGCTCAGAATTCATCTCCCAGGAACTGACCAAACTCTATCATGGGAATGTGTGCCTCATTTGTGCTAATATTGTTACAGAGATAATAACTTTATATAGTATATGCCATCAACACAGATTTATATTTTTTGCTTTATGCAGTTATCTTATAAATTATATAAGAGAAAAAAAGAGTTATAAACAAAAACCAACAACAACCAAAAAAATCTCATTTATATCCTTTATATTTATTGATTTAGCTACCTGTAACAGTATGCTTTATTTCTTAATCTGGATCCAAGTTATGTTTATTGTCCTTTCATTTCAGCCTGAATAACTCTCATTAGTACTTCTTGTATAGTAGATCTGCTAGCAATGAATTTTCTCAGTTCTTGTTTATCTGGGAATATCTTAATTTCTCCTTTTATGTAGGATAGTTTTGCTGCATATGGGCCTGTGTATGACTCATAGCTTTGTCTTTCATTGCATATCTCATTTTTTTAAAAATCTGCACAGTTTAATAATATAATATGTCTAGACATCAGATTTCTGCTCCTCTCCTACAATTTTTGTTGTTACTCTTTGTTATTGTTGTTGTTATAAGCAGTTTTAAACTCTGCCCTAGCCTTCACTTCCTGCTTGCACAGATCCTTAAAGTCAGCCATCAGTGAGAGATGTGTATGCACACAGCCTCATGTATGCCGTTTCCTGTGTATGCATACAGAGCATTCACATATCCTTATTACGCATGTGCCTTCTGTATTTTCATGAATATTTTGAAGCTCTACAGGTCCCTCTGGACATTTCATTTCTCGACTTTCCTTTTACATTTCTTGGTCATCTTGTTTACACCAAATGTTATTGCCATCTTAGTCCCCAGCAATGTTAAAAAATTGACATGTATTTTTTAACAAAATTCTGTAATATAAAGTGTGTTCTCACAATGGATAGGCTCTGAATCATGCTATGTAAAGATAAGCCTTGTGAGTGTGATTTTCCACGGAACATTTAGATAGGTAAAATAATGACCGTTAACTGGGAATGGGGGCTTGGCGGAGCTGTAGTCCCAATGTACTCCCTCCAGTGGCTGCTAGTCTGCTAGTTTTCGCTGTGCTTGTGAGATTGTTGATTTTCAAAGCTACAACAGAGCTGAGGATGTGATTTGGAAGTAGGTCAATTAAAATATCACAAATTCATTTTTCTTACAAAGATTTAGACAGTTTCTTGAATAAATGCTTCCTAGTTATTGAAGCCTTTGTTTAATTTCCAGAGTTCTGAAAATGTTGCTTTTAACAATTTTTACCACTGCTCTTGTTGGTTTTATGAAGGAGAGGACTTTTGGAAGTCCTTACTCTCCATTCCAGCTGATGTCCCCCACATGCATTGTCTTGGGCTGGGCTCTCTGGAGAAGCAAAACCAGTACAATGAGTGTGTGTGTGTGTGTGTCTGTGTGTGTCTGTGTGTGTGTGTGTGTGTATACAGAGAGAGAAGGATTTATCTCAAGAAAATGGTTCACACAATTTTAGAGGCTGGCAAGTCCCAAGTCCACTGGTCAGGTGTCAGGCTGGAGGCTTCTCCTGATTCATGTAGCTGTAGGGGCCAACAAATCACCCATCATTGGCAGGTCAGAAGGCAGGCCACTGGCTCATACACTGTGGAGGCTGACACTTCCCAAGATTGGCAGGCAATAAGGCAGGCAGTAGTATTCTAAAATCCTGTGATATGATCTAGTCTTTTAGTGAGCCTGTGTCCCTGGGCTGTGACTTTGACAAGGGCTCTTTAGCATCCCTCACTTAGATAAAACAAGAAGGCCAAAGGGGACTGGATTTGGATATTTCTCTTCCCCAAGTCAGTTAGGCATTGGTAAAATCCACATTTATTAGCCTCTGGTAAAATTGTGTCCCTTGAAGCCTTGATAAAGATAACAGAGATCTCTGGAAATATTTCAAAATGGTTAATGTTTTTCTCTCTCTACCAGAAGCAGGAGGACATTTTTCTCTGATCTTCCCATTGAGAACCTAGTGAAGTTCCTAGAGGTAAAACTTACGGAAGTGTGTCTCACCATCTCAAGCTAGTCTACACCGAGCATCCAGCAATTTTTCAATTACAATTTAAGTGTTCTACATGTACTAGTTCCAGCTGCAGACTTCTGTTCTTGGGCTTCTGCTCCTGGTAAGCTGTTATTTTCTCTATCTACCTGTTCCTCCAGTTTTGGGGATGTCAGCTTGCCTTGACGTCTTATCATAGTCCTAATTTCTTGAACTTTTCATCACCTTTGAATTATACACTGTCTAGATTTCTCAATAGTCTGCTTCTAAATTATTGGTCTCAGAACACGACAATACTATATTAAGAGATCTAAAACCTGTTTTTCTTATTTGTTCATCTGCATTCACCAAATTCACTTTGAGTCAACACTTAATGTCATTTACCTTAATTTAGAGATCTAGTCTTACTGTTCTAGTATATAGTCATTCATTCATTCCATCTCTTGCATTTTGACAATTTCTTTACCTTTCATCAGTGTAGCATGTGCCATTAATCAAGATTTCTTCTTTGCTCCATAACCAACATAACTTTTATCTCAGACTCAGAAAGAAGATCACTACTTTCCCCTTTCTCTTCTATGTTGTTTTATTTGGAGATAGATTTTAGTCCCGTGTGTGTTCAATTTCCATAACACTGACAACTTTGTTTATACTTAAGATGTGTGAGTTAGATAGTTAGTTTATATAAAGTACATTCTTTAAAAGAGAAGATAAGCAGAAATGAGATTCATAGCACGGAAATTCTAATTATTCAGCAAAGAATCACTTCATTCCATTCTGGAAAAGGAAACATAAGAACATTCAGTTAATACTTACTCCCAGAAAATACTCATAAACTAAGCAAAAAGTTTATTCATAATCTATTTATATTTATACCAATAGTGGATATGTACTTAGCTTTAAATTGCCATCTCTGTCCTCAGTTCAGCTACAATGCAAGGAGCTGCCAAAGTGGCATCTGATTACACAAGTGGGGTATGTATGTGGTCCTTGCTTTCTACCCTAGAAAAGATGGCTAAAATTATGATGAATGGGAATTAATGTAGGAGTCAGGACACCTGATTAGCCTCCTATCTTTATCACTAACCGCTCTAAGACATTGGGCAAGCTACGTTTTAATCTCTGGAGATACTGCTTCTGTGTAAAATGAGAGCTGAAATAAACATCTTTAAAATTCATTCCATATCTAGAATCCTATGATACTGTGTTGACTAGAGTCATAGTACTTAATTATTAATTGATAGCTTAAAACTGGAAGTTTAAACTTCATTCAAGATACACATTTGATGCTGAAACTAACTGATTTATTTTGAAAGAACTTAGCTTTGATCTATTACGTAGATTTCAGAACGTCATAATGTTGTTTTAAACACAATTTAAACATAAACTGACAGTCTGAAGGGAAATTTACTGTTAGTTCCAGTTTTTTAAATGGTTTATATTTTAATTGTATCCTTAATTAGTCTGATATTAAGGACAAGTCCGGGTAAAATATGGGGTATCATGTTTTTCTGTTTCATTTTAATGAGGCTTTTACTAATATTTCTAATAGAATGTAGTTAACAGTTCAGGCTTTAATTTATCATAAATATGCACTTTTCAATAAATAAGTTACTTAAAGCTAATTTTTAAATCTTTGTTTTGCTTTAATTACACTGAATAAAAATATGCTCTGAAAGAATTTATCTTTAAAGTTATGATGGAAATCTATATGAATGCAAGGTTCATTCGTCAAATATTGGATTATATTTAATGTAGATTGCATTTCTCTATTTTGTTAATCTGCAATGCAGTGGCAAGTTTCTTATTGACTCATATTTTTGTTTATTTTTCCCTCCATTTTATTTCCATGGACACTGTGCACAAATTGTTTATATTTTTTTCTTTGGACAAATTAAAAATTAAAAAAAAAAACTAACATACTCCATAAACACTGTAAACATCTGTCTAAGGTTTGAAATTACTAAAGAATGTTTTAAACAGTGGTAACTCAGCCTAGATCTGATTCACGCAGTATAAGGTCTATAAGAAGGTAAGAAAATTGAGCTGTGGGAAGCAATTAGTAATAAATTGACAGGCAAATATTAATTTAAAAAATTGCATTTGTGGTAGTTTAGGGTGGGCTTAGGGGAATTTGTTGAAATATTTGTTGAATTAACTTGTGAGACCATCCTAGTATCTCTTTATATTTCTCCTTTCTCGTCTTTATTATTTCCCTTTTCTTTTTCCACAACAAAGAATGATTTAGGAAGTTGATATAACAAAGTAGTATGTGACTGGATACTTGTTTTCAAGGTGCTTACAATTCACTTGGAAACTCAGAATGTTTACAAAAAAAAGAAAGAAAGAAAAACAATACAAATTAGTTTCTTGTATGTGTCAAATGAACTTTATTATAAAGCCAGAAAATTAAGATGAATGAAGACTAGACATTTTCTGGTGGATCTTACTAGAAAGTAAGAAAGAATTTGAATGGACCATTGAGGACGATATATAGAAAAAAGTGAAAGAGGAACATATACATTCCACCTGTGGCAATAAGAAACATAAAAACAGATACAGACAGAATTATGAAAATGATATGGTCAGACACCAATGAGTAGATATTAGATTTTTTCTATAAGTGGAAAGATATAAATTACTGCATTAATTAGTACAATTTTAATTATAAGAAAAGTAAAAATTGTTATACCAGTTTATCTTGAACTCAGTTTAACCCTATTTTTACTGTAAAGAATTGAAGTGGAAAAGAAACAACATGGAAGAGGAATAAATCCAGTCTTGTTTTGCCTCCTAGGAATAATAGAACCTTTGATGAACCTTTTTCAAAGATGACTCGTGCAAGACCAACCCATTAGAAAGATTTTTTTCTGGCAGTAGTATGTATGATGTATTTTAAGGTGCAAGAAGACAGTTTAGAAGATTGTTAGAATAGCCAAATATGTCTAGATAGTTTGGACTGGAAGCAGTGGGAATGGGAAGGAAGGGAAAAATGAAAGCAACATGAAGTAGAAGAATTTAGTGAATGAAAACGATTAAGTGGATCGAGAAGGAAGAGTCAAGAAGGATTGCAAGATTTTGAGCTTAGAAACATGCAAAATGATGGCTGTACTAGTACCAAATAAATTTATTTTGAGAAATGCCAGTCTGGGGAAAATCTAGATATATTTGGTCAACATTGGGAGATTGAAACAATGATCACGCATTCAGTTGGAGACTTCTTTGTATGTGATTGAACTAGATAAGTGTAAATTTGGAAATCATTTAAGTGGAATTTACAGTTGAAGTCAACAGAGGATATGAAACCTCCAAGGGAGAAAATAAATAAAGAGTATAGGGATAAAAAATATGAGTAATGTGGTACAGTGTAAACCACTATAGGAATGAGAGAAACAAAAGTGGAAATAGAGTGGAGAGAATAAAACTGGAACCCTGTAATGACTGTGAACTCAAGGGGCAATTTTAAGGAGATGTTCAAAGTGTCAGGTAGCTGAGAAAAATTAAGAGTGAGGCACACGAAGGAAAGGTTTGCAATCTGCATGAGGATATCATCAATAACTTCAGCCATGGCACTTTGGGGGGGTCAGAAATTACATTATGGAATAAGTATAAGCTTAGGAAATGGAGACATGCCAAAAGTGGAGTGTTATTCCAGAATTTTATGGTGGAAGGGAAGTTCATATTAGTCTCTATTTTGGATTAAAAATAGAAAGATTATAAAGTTAGAATAAATTTCTCTTCTCTTTCAAAAAGCCATTTGGTTCAGAAATAAAACAGAAATGATCAATAAAACAATCCAGAATAAAAAATGATCCAAGTAACTCATTCCTTAAATTGGATTTATCTGGGGTCTGTAACTACTCTTTGTACCTGGAATCACTACAGGCTGTAATTTATTAAAGCAAAGAGCAAACAAGCTAAACTATTGAATTAAAAGTATGTTAATTTGCACTTAATAGTTATGAAGAAGTATCCAGAGAAGAGAAACCACCTAGGGAGAAACTGTCTTGAATATGCTTAGATCCTAGAAGGAGGAACCCCCAAACTCTTCCAATATGGGAGGAAAGCACAATTGGAATCAGGCCTTTTGCCAGTGGATAACATTGTAAGTGGTAAGATGAAAGGTTTTTTTTTTTTTTTTTGGTATTGACCTTTGATGAGAACATAATTTAGGATCTTAGTTTGCATCTCAACCCACACCAATGGTTTTAATAAAAAAAAACAGGGGTGATTATTTAAAAATAAACTTTTAAATGATGTATTGTGTATTTTAAACACTGTCACCTATCATCATTGGAAAAAATGTTTACATTTTTTTGTCTCATTAAGCACTATCAGTTCTTGTCTTTTCCAGCCAGAAGTTTCTCTGGAATGATGACAAAAAAGGAAACAGATGCCCGGATTAAATGTGTTGTAATATATTGCACAACGGTGATATCATGAAGACCAGAGAGAAAATCAGTGACAGCTGGCCTATTTCCTTGTGACTCCATTTTGGACTCTAGGCTCTAAACTAGATGCAAACTGAACATAAGTCATAAAAACTAAAAAGATTGTGCATGACAAGAGGAATAAAATAAGTGTGGCAAAATAAGATGTCTGAGCTAAAGCTCAAAACATTAATTTTATTAATGATTAAAATATTAGTACAGAATACAAGATCAAGAAATATGTAAGAAAGAAATTTGGAGAAGGCAGATTTCCCACATCAATTATTTATTTTAATCCCATTCATTCAAAATCACTGTAGTAATTAAAAATTAAGTGCAAATATTTTATTTATATATTTATTTTAAATTGCTTTCTTATTAAGAGATTTAAAAAATCAGCTTGCCTGCGTTATACATCATCTTAACACTGATAAGATGATTGATGAAAAATAGTTATGCTCACTAGTATTTGAGGAAAAAAAAGTGAAAGTTTCAATTGCACAGAATGAGATCCATTATAACACATAATCCATCTTATTGTGGTAATTAAAGTCCAGATACTTTATGTATTCATTTTATTATTTATTGTTTTCTCAATACCGGGAAGTATTCTTTTGGATTTTCAATTGAGTGGATTTTGTTTAGATAACTATTAGATCATTTTAATAGGAGTAGTTTATTTCTTCTACCACATTTTTCTCTTCTTTTTTTTTTTTTTTTTCCTTCTTTACCTATTTTCTTCGTGCTGACATTAGTTGGATTTTATAAAATTCTCAGTTTCTGCTATCTTGAGCAGTGAATTACAGATTCTGAGAGAGATCTAAAGCAACCTTACAGAACTGTAAAATAGGGAGGTAGGAGGTTTGATGATATAAAGATGTTAACATATTTGAACTTAGTACAGCCTGTGATCCTTCCTCAGGAAGCAAGAACAAGACACCTAAAGGTCATAGTGCTAAAATTACTTCAGGAAATATTAAAAAAATATATGTGCTTAAGAAGTTATAACAAAGATAAAATAATAATAAAGGATTATTCAAAGTTGTGTCATCCATCATATCTGCCAAAATAATATAACAATGAAAAGCTATTGTCAACGTAAGGTAATGTGTAGACTGATGCTAATTAGACAAGTTTTACTCCACACATAAGTCTGGCTCTTGTAGTTCTTGCTAGTCATAAACATAGGGGTTATTGATTTAATGACAGGCAGAATTTCCTGCTGAGCCAGGAAGAAGATAAGGTTTAGAGATTAAAGTTTAAAGTGTTAACTAGGAGACATATCCAAAACAGCTAACACTGATAAGTTGTCTTTTTTTTTTGAAGGAAAGTCATGCTTGTGTTAGTTTAAAGACATTATAGAAAGCAATAATATCATTTATAACTTCGTTTAGTTATTTCCTAACCAACAGGAACTTTTGAACTTTTTTCAAGAAAGAATAAATTTACCTTTCTTCTCTATTTTGCTGAGAAAACCACTTCCACAAGAAAGAGTTTTTAAAAGATACCATCAGGATATTCGACTCAATTCTTCCTGCAAATCAATTTACGAAGATAGAGGAGGCAATTGTGTTAAAAAGGAGAATTACAAATAAACACATTTTGTGGAAATGGAGAAATTTCTCAGCCTTCTCACTGTTCTTCTAAGCACAAACTGTTGATAGCACCGTTAGCCGTAATGCTACTAAATTTCACCACAGGATCCCTACCTCTGCATTTTTGACTAGTTCCTTAGGAGACTTTAGAACAGGATTGTAAAACACGAGGCCTTGTAGGTGTTATAAATTATAATACATATGTATGTATTTTGAGTGTCACTTTTTCGGCTGAAAAAACATATTTACTTACTTTTTCCCCCCTTACGACTAATACTTACTGCCTACTTTTAAAAAAAGTAGACCTGAGAAAATAAATGAGAAGCATAGAGAAATTCCCTAATTTACACATTGCTGTGATTATTGTCTGTAAATTACTTCAACTGAAACATATTTTCTCCTGGGTTTAACATTGATGATGTTCAGGTGGAAGTCCGCAAAACCCTGACAGGCGTCAGCGGTTTTCCGTTTATACAGTTTACAAAGTATCTTCACATAAGCGAAGCTTCGTTTTTTATCTCTTCAGTAAAACTCTGTAAATTACCCCAGAAAACTGAAGCTCGGAATAATTTAACTAATTTATTTAAGGTCACAAGGTTAATCAGTGTGAGAGATGAGAATAAATTTCTAAGTCTTCTGGTTCATTCCTGTTTGGTCTCTATTACGTTACCCATGGAACACTGAATTTGCAAAAAAAAGAACAAGCAAAAGTGCTAGCGGGTGGTGGCTGTTAGTTACCCTGGAGTCGATTCCGAGTCATGGCGGCCCCACAGGTAAAACAAAAAGTGTAATCTTCGTTTATTTGTTTTCTGGAATAATAGAGAATGATTACATCTAGGTTGACCTTGAAGTGTGTAACTCTCCATTTTTTCCCTCTCTTGTCACTAGCATTGCTGTACACGTGGTTACTTATGTATTTATTGTTATATCTCCAGTGGCTGGAAACAGTGCCTGAGTATAGCAAATACTCAGAATATTTATAGAATAAACACGTTGTATTATGAACCAAAAAATGTATATAAAAAAATAAAGAGAAAGAGACAAGTCAATTTTTTGATCGTATTATGAGAAATCGCTTTGTTTCTCCTAAGGACACCTACTTTGATTTTAATCATATGAGCACTGTAGTCAAAGTTTTCTTCCCAAATTAGCTGATAAAATGTTAAGAAAGGAAATTTTGGCTGTGATCGGAAGAAGGTCCAGGCTCTATGATATGATTTTATGGTTGTTCTTGTTAATTCATTCCAGACTCAGTCTTTTGTCCATTCCTTTTCTCCCACCACTCACATCTCATTTCATTTCTTACTTACCTTTACTTTATTTTTAAATTTCCTTTATTCTGTAATACACTGTGTGTATTTATAAACCATCTTAAATATTTCTGTACTTAAAATTTATTAATATTCAAGTAACAAATAGCCCAAAGAGAGTGGAAAGAGAAAGGAAAGGGAGATGAGTACATGTACTCTCCAACACTGCTGTAGAACTCTGTGCAAGGAAGAGAAAATGGAGGGGCATATTTGTTGTCAAATCCCTTCCCTGCATAGGAAAAGAGAGACTGGGGCAACTCTTCTTGTTGCACTTGACATTATAGGTAGAAAAGAGACTGGATTCCATCTACAGTGAGTAAAATAGAAAGAAGATGGTAGTATTTTGTTGGTTTTTTGGGGGGATAGAGGGATTTTATGCAGTTCAGGTGTTCGTATCATGGGGCACACCTTTCTGCTTTTAAATATATCCACTTATTGAAGAAGTGAAGGTACAAAAACAGTTATCTATTTCTTTTAAGGATGCATTTAATAATTAGAAAGAACAACAATAATTAATCTTATGACAATCATAATATAATTTTAATAAAACTTTACCTTTATAATGAGATAAAACCTTCAGAAAGGAGAAATAAAAATACTTAGTTCTTAGTATGAGCTCTTTATACCAAATCAGCCTTAAAAACCAAAACCAAACCCACTGCCATCAAGTTGATTGAACGCATTCACTTTTGTTGTTGACAATGTTAAGAGAAGTTTTTATGGTAAACAGAGGGAAAGGATTAGAATGAATGTTCAAGTCATTAAATTTAGAAGGTTACACTAAAAAATATCTGGTTTAATAAGGTGGATAGTCACTTTGCTCATGTGCTGCAGGTTTTTAAAAGTTGCCATATGTTTTATCTACAAAACTCTAATATTTTTAAAGCCGTTGCTGTTAGGTGCCATTGAGTCGGTTCCGACTCATAATGACGCTATGTACAATAGAACGAAACACTGCCCGGTCCTGCACCATCCTCACAATTGTTATGCTTGAGCCCATTGTTGCAGGCACTGTGTCAGTCCATCTCACTGAGGGTCTTCCTCTTTTTGCTGACCCTCTACAATATTTTTAATACATCAGCTGAATTAAGTCAAGCTTTGAAATTGAACCCCCCGTATTGACAAGTAGTCTGTTAGCTAACCATGGTTTGAACCACTTCAGTGCCATCCATTACTGTCTCTCTTTGGGAGTCTATTAATTGGATATGCTAGAATGTCAAACATCCTGGATGAACAGTACATATTAAATTGCAGAATGTAAATGTAATGCTTTTTCTCTGGCTGCAAATACAATTGAATATGTGTGTTTATATAGAGAGCATATTTTATCTGACAGGAAAACATCTGACTGCCCATTTTTTCACTCTATACAAAAGTTAAATAAATTTTAAAGAATCAAAAAAGTAGCTATGTGCTGTGCCAGTTTGTTTTATTTAATATATTGTGATGCCATTGCACAGCTATTTACTGTTTTCCTCAGTTTCTTGTAGCATGTAAGTTATACTTAAAGAAATACCGTTGAGTATATATTGTTTTCATATGGATTTTGATAGACTCTTTGTTACAATTATGTTTGTTACTTTAAGTAGAATGCATATGTTACTGATGAAAATAGAATTGCCCTCATTTAAAAGTATCAGGGCAGTTAAAGTTTATGATGATATGTGTGATGAGTTGGTGCTTGATTCAATCATTACTCAGTAGAGATATAAATTTCTAACAGTGCCACCACATGGGACTCAAACATATACAACAGGATGTCTGGCCATGGGGTGAGTGCAAGGGCGAAGTGTGTGTTCTCTCTTTCACTGGGGGAACGTTTCTCCTACAAAGGCCTTTAACACTCACAGACTGCTTTTCCCCACAGATTGGTGTCCATTAATCTTACCACCTTCCACCCAGCTGAGTCAGCACTTCAGATTCAGCTCTTTCTCTACACAACAAGTAAATGGTTCTTTAGTTGTCAGATCTTGCCCAAGAGGACTAGCTAATACAGTGGGGGATCATCAGGACTTATACATTTAAAATTCAAAATGACATTAAATAACAATTTCAGTCACAGTAAGTAGGCTTCTTTGGATATTTATTATCTCCTACATGACCTCGACAGTGAGAAAGATAGAATTATTTTTCCAGCAAAACTAAAATTTTAATTCCTTAAAAAGGACGCACAGATAAGTGAAGATGTCAATCTACCATCCTCTCAGAAAATAAAGTCACTCAAAAAATGTAAACATCTCTGAGTTTCCGGTATGTTTAATTCATTCACTTTATGACTATTTGGGGATGCTTATTCCATTTTCCACCAACATTTCTTACCTACGGATGCTCTCTTTCTCCTGGATGGGGTATCTTGACAGTCTTTAGGATGATTTTTGACTTCATGCAAAAAAATAAAAGCTCTTGATGAATCATCTCACATGTTTTTAAAGAAACAGACATTTGAGATACTTTACAAATTTCTATTTAGGCTAAATTTCGGATATTGCGCATATACTAACATATATCTGAAAACAACAAAATGTTCTAAGTGCATACTTCCCCAAGATTTCCAGAGAATAAACATTTTATCAGTTGATCCAGGGCTACGGTTTGGATTATAAACTTGACTGCTAAATATAGCAGAAATGTAAGAGTACATCATAATGCAGACAGGGTGAAGAACAGATACGTTAAAATGTAAGGCATTTTCTCTATGTAAGGTATTCTACTCGTAATAAGAGTTACTATAGCTTCCATTTTATACACCTTGGTGGAGCTTGGTTCTTAGATTAATAAACTTTAAATCCTTGAGGGCAGGTGCCACATCTTGCCCATATGTTTAGTAACTTAATGGCATCTTGCACAAATGTAATCATGCTTATTGTATTCAGTGACAGGAAAGTGTGTTCTCTGGCCTGATCATTGTGCACATATGCAAGCTGACTTAAAATCAGTCATTCCTAAACTTTAGTGTGAGGGAACTTTGTAAGATGCCTGTGTAAAATGTAAATACAGGAGCCTCATAGGAAGATATTCTCGTTTAGGAGGACTGGAAGTGGCTTGGGAATCTCAATTTGTAACAGGCATCAAAATGATACTGACTTTTCCTGGATAGTACTTTGAAAACCACAGCTTTTAAACAATGATAGCATATTGTCTTCAGTGGGTCTACCACTGTGTATTAGGAGGCTTATAGAACAATGTCTTCTTACATGCCTGTCTTGCTCCTGGAAAGAAACTTCACACTGAAGTTTTTGCATGGAATAAGGCAGGCAGTCTTTGAGCAGGACAAATGGCTGATTGGCAACTAGTATTAGTGGAAGGTCAGTGCTAATTAATGTGCTTCATTTGCATGAGAAATTCTGAGAGGTGGAAATGAAAATGTCAGTAGGATTTTCTGCCAACAAATTACCTGGCTGACAGGAGGGTGTTACTGCTCATCAGTGCTGATAGTGTGTAAGCTGGAACTTGTGCAATTAAAGAAGAGAAATATTACCTCAGAGTCACCTTCCTGGGACTAATTACTATAGGTGTCAACAAGGCTGGAAAAAGAAGGGTTTCTATGTGCTGTTCTATGAGTCAAGGTTGTGAATGATGAAAAGGATGATTCTGATGATCGTCAAAATCTCTTTCCCACCTCCAGTTTACTTGTTTGTCATTAATTACGAAAGCCTAGAAAAGGGCTCAGAATACAGAGAGTAATTAGGTAGGTAAGAACAAACTGCTCGTTACTTATTTCATGGATTCCCAAGACATTTTTAATATGAGGCTGCTGTCTTGAAATACAATGCTCCGAGATAGATTTTAAGAGCCAACACAAAGGATTGAGGGCAAAAGGAATCATTAGAAAAATGTTGGACAAGAATTTATCAAGAAAATAAAGGGAATTCTTGTTGGAAGCCAGACTTACTAGATACATTGAGACTGGAGGAACCTCTGAATCTTTTAAGACTTGAGCTGCAACATCCCATGAAGTCAACTTTGAACAACAATTTGGCTCATTTAATAAAGAACGTTTGTCTTGAGCATTGTGCTCTTTCAAAGAATCATCTATATGATATTAAATGGACAGCAGTAACTCTAAAACACAGATAACAACTTTAAGTGGTAGAAAGTCTAAGTTAATGGCTGTGAAACAATATGGGTGGAGACAGGAAGGGATGGTGAACACAATGTGAAGTAACCATTGTCAGTGACCTGTACATGTAAAAATTGTTGAATGGGTATATGTTTTGTTGTATATATTTTCACCAAAAATAAATACACCCCTTCCCTCCTAAAAATAAATAAATACACCTCCTCACCCCAAAAAAATAAATAAAAGAAAAGGAATTGAGTCCACCTTTTCCAGAATATATTTGGAGCACCTGGGGCTTTGGTTTATATCTCTGAAAAGGTTTGCCAACTTCCTATTTCTCAAATTTGAAACTGTCCTATCATTCTACCTTTCCTTTTTGCTATTCTTGCTTTCAGGTTTTCATGCTGGCTACATGCCTCCCACAGAGAAAAGCAAGCATGCCCTGATGTTCATAATCTTTTCCTTGTTGCCACTGCCATCCAATAGCAGTTTGGAGCCCCCTCTTGGAGATGGAACAACTCTGAATATTTACTAGGAGACCACTAAAGCGAGGTCTGGGTAGGTAGAGGGCTTTTCATCTGGTTTGTGTAGCTCAAAGTTCACCATCATCGTCAACACTGATCACTTTGGAGTTCTGTAGTCTGGTCTGTGTTAACCCTCCCAGACCCCTGTGGCCTCTGGGAGACCTGACCCCTACTTTGAGACACACTGAACTGGAAATAATAACTCCCATATGGAAGAAGAATACTTCAGCCCCAAGAACGTATCAAGCTTTGTTTTTACTATGACTACTAAGAAAAGGAGTGTGTATTGGAAGCAATTCTCTCAGCTTATAGCTATTTTCATATGGGTTCTATGTTTAATAAAGGTTAAATCCATTGAAAAACTGAGTCAAAGGCACTTTCAAGGCCAACAATATCACCTACTTTAGAAGCCTGCCTCTTCCCACTCTCATGCCCTGCTCAAAGCGGGAAATGGATGGCTTTAGCTTTGTTTAATAGGCAAATGGCCCTTCCCCCAAAGAATATGAATAACTATTTTCAATCTGAACTTGTACTCCGCTGTTACATGCCCCTCTCCTCCACACAAAAGAAGGCTCTTTCAGTGATTGCAAGACTTAATTAACCAGGGTTCACACAAAGGCTTCCTTTGTTCACCTATCGGCAGTCTGCTTTCATTGATGGTTCTCTAACTTTCTGAAGACTATACCTTTCCTAAGTTTTATACAGACTTTCTATTTTCAGCTCCAGAGTTTTATGATGTAAGTGCTCTGAATTCCAGTCCCTGGTGTCTTTTTCTCTGCCTCCTCCTCACTAGAGATAACTCTACCCATGGCATGGTGATCTGATCACCTTTCTAGCTGGCTATTCCCTGGTCTTCAATAGGACAGAAGCCCATTTTGCTAACAGCAGTGATGCTGTGGCAAAAAAAGGGCCAGTAAAGAACTGGCTGCCTGCTAGTTCCATTCCCCCATCTTTAAGTCAGATCTATCCCAGGAGCAGGAAAGGGCAGCAGATCAAGAACACCTGAAAAATGCCTGAAAGATCTCTGGTGACTACACTGAAAATTGAAGCTGTATATCCTTGTGAAAGAAAAGAAAGCATAGTTTATAGCATTCCACAGGTTACCAAAAAAAAAAAGTTTAGATCTCTCATTAGCTAATTTATGGCAGTCACCATCCTAAGCATTGCCCGATATTACTCTCTTGGAAATTAACTCCTTTTTTTTCCCTCTGCTTCTGTAAATCTTACCATAACATTTCATGACACTTTTTATCTTGACATTTAAAAGGCTACTGTCCTAGAGATTGTTGTTTTCTTTCCTGGGTAATAAGCTTGAAACATACCTTTCTGGAGTCTGACATGTATAAACCGAAATCCATAGTGATTCTGCCACCAACTTAAAAAAGCAACTAGTGGAGATTCAGTTAATAAAGGAAGTTCTCACTGCCAGGGACATAATAATCCCTCGTGAAAAGGTAGTTATTATCATGCTTATTTCTACCCTGTGGCAAGTGACACTTGTAATCTTTATCTTTAAAGCATAGATCCCAATATCTAATATCAGAACATGTTTAAAATCATTTATTGTTTCCATTAATGAAGTTTCAGCTAAATCTATTGAACATAAATGTTAAATTGTTACCATAAAATTTTAATTAGAAAGATAATGCAAAGCTTAGACAAAGATGTTTAAAAATGTAAATATTTTGTTCAAATTAGGTTTACACTTGCTAATCTTGCATTGTCAGCAAACTCTGCTACAAGGAATCAGGATATTTCTCACCTGTCCCAGGAGAAACAATGCACTAACTCTTCCAGTTTGCTAATGGCATGTTAGTTCTGATACTTTCACAAGTATTAGGCCACAAAAGGGTTCCATTTGGAGTTGGAGAAAGTTAACCAGGGTTGTGCGTGTGTGCTTAAATTAGTGTTTTCTGCTTGAATTCTCAGATTGTGATATGCCAGTATACTGTTCTGTCCAAGATAGGAGCACATAGTAAGTTCTCCTCAGTTAAATGGACAGAGGAAACCCTCTTTTAGGTAGCAACCCATGAGATTGGGGTTCTGTGTTACACACTTCATTCTTATTCATCGTTGACCTTTCTTAGAGTTCCACGGCTGTCCGTAGCTACTGAGACATTCAGCAGCAGTTTTATAAAACATCAAAACAAACAAACAAAACTTCAGTGTTAGCTCCTCTAATGAAACAATTATTTTTACAATTCTCAGAAGATATATTTGTTAGATATGTTTGTCTAACTTAATTACACTACCTCATCAATTCTTTGTGTGTTTCATATCCCCGCATTTTTCCCCTACTACAAGAACAAAGTGTACTCTTGTTAATCATAAATTTTCCAGTATGACCAAGATAATTATCCTTTTCTCAGTTCATGGGGGAATCATTTCCTTGATTCACAGATATTTCTGCAGAGACAAATCTTGTTTACTGATTAACTTATTTGTATGTACCATTGCTTACATTTTATAGTCACCCATCTATACTTGATTCTTCTTTTACAGCCTGGCCTAGATTATCAACTGTACTCTGTTTACTTAGAGTATGTATTCTTCCAGTTTGTTGAGGAATTTACTAAGAAAAACATTATTTAAATAATAAAAAAACAACCAAACCTATTGCTATCGAGTTGATTCCAACTCACAGTGACCTCACAGGACAGAGTAGAACTGCCCTATAGGGTTTCCAAGGAGCACCTGGTGGATTTGAATTGCTGACCTTTTGGTTAGCAGCTGAGCTATTCTAACCACTACACCACCAGGGTTTCCATATTTTTTTTATTTATGTATTTTTATTGTACTTTAGACGCTGTACAGAACAAACTAGCTTCTCATTAAACAGTTAGTATGTATACTGTTTTATGACATTGGTTAACAACCCCATGACATGTCAGTACTCTCCCTTCTCGACCTCGGATTCCCTATTATCAGCTTTCCTGTCCCCTCCTGCCTTCTAGTCCTCGCCCCTGGGTGGGTGTGTCACTTTAGTCTCGTTTTGTCCTATGGGTCTGTCTAATCTTTGGCTAAAAGGTGAACTTCTGGAGTGACTTCATTGCTGAGCTAAAAGGGTGTCCGGGGGCCATACTCAGAGTTTCTCCAGTCTCTGTCAGGCCAGTAAGTCTGGTCTTTTTTTGAGTTAGAATTTTGTTCTACATTTTTCTCCAGCTCTGTCTGAGACCCTGAGGGTTTCCATATTTAAATAAGACATGTTTAAATTAAATTTTATTTTCCTCATTGTAAAAATGATAGTCTCATTAGGAAGAAATAAGTCATCCACAACCAGTAGAAAATAATTGTTAACAAGGTTCTGTATTCAGTTCCCAACATTTTTCTATCAGGCTGAAATCCAGCTTTTAACCAGACCCATTAGTGATGATTTGCTCTACATACTGTTGTTACTATGAGCTGCAGTTGAATCCTCCCCAAACTCATGGTGACCCCATGCACAACAGGATTTGACCATTGAGATCTATAGGGTTTTCATTAACTGACCTTTCAGAACTAGATTGCCAAGCCTTTCTTCCTAGTCTGCCTTAGTCTGGAAGCTCTGCTGAAACCTGTTCAGCATCACAGCAACACACAATCCTCCACTGACAGACAGACAGTGGCTGTGTTTGAGGTGCGTTGGCCTGGAATGGAACCTGGATCTACATATAAACCTTTTAAACTCTCAACTTGGTTAATACTCTCTCCAGTATTATAAGCAGTAAACATTTTTTAATATTGACCATAAAAACAAGAACAACAAAACATGCCTTGTTTTGTGGAGAGAGAAGACAAGGTAGTATTCTTGCCCTTAAAAGACCTGCAGTCCAGTTCAATCGATGATGCATAAATCCACTCCAAACACTTAACCACTGTGCCACCAGGCTCCATTATAAATCCACTAGAATATAATAAGTGGTATAAGGAGGCATTATGATACATATAAAAGATATAATAGGATGAGAACATTAAACACTGGGGTGGTCAGGGAAAGATTATGCTGTGTTAAATCTCATAATAAGAAGAGTTTAAGCATTTCTGAAAATTTACAGTGAATAAGAAACAATGAGTTTGATTACATACTGCACATGAGTACTTTTGGGACATTTTAAGAGAAAAGATATAAAGTCTACTTTTCCAGTTTACTAAGCTTTGTTTAAGTAGTTGTTTGTTTAAAAATACTGGTTAATAAAATTGTATGAACAATTAATAATCTAATTTGGATTTAAGAGCTTTATCTGCATATACTGTCCCATTGGTGGTGATTGTGACAACGCTGAAGTTAAAAGTTTCTTTTTCTTTCTATCTTGGAATTGTTTGTAAACACTGTATTTTTTAATCCCAGTGTTTTATCACTCTAGGTATTAACAAGCATCAAAAGAACTTTCTTCTCAGTTGTCATAGTTTGCAATGATACACTAAGATGATTTTACATGGTGAAAACACTTCACATTATATTACAATTCACTTTAAATAAGACAGATCTGCATTTTTACTCACTAAGTTGACATAGAAACAAACATTAGATTTAATGTTAATTTGAAAATTGAAGTATTCTGTAAAAACTGCAGAAAATCCTTTGGTTATATTTAATTAGAGTTGAGAATAAAAAGAAAACTTGACCTAAAGAATAGAAATGCTTCAGGGGATATTTGATCACCCTGGCACTGTCATCTGTCACTTAATTTTGTTCTAGTAAAATCACCAAGGTTATTACTTAAATCTACCTGTGTTGAAAGATGAATAGTTAAAGTTGAAAACTGTTCTTTTCTTCCTCTAGGTTTTTAACTACTTTCCTTCCCACTCATTTTCCTCCTTCTTACTTGCATTCCATAGCAAAGCATTACCACTACGGATAACTGCAAACAGAGTCTAAGGTACTTATTTCTTCAAACTCTAGTATATGAGGTCTCCATTGGGGGCACCATTTACTTCTCCTGACTTTCTGGGAGCTCGAGACTTTTATGCCCTCCCTTCTCACCCCTAGCAAAACCTACTCTCAGAACAGATCTGGAAGTTTTGTAATATAGTGTTCCTTCCACTAGGGGATTATATAGCCTAAACTAAACTAATCATTTTCGAGCGTAAGTGATAGGGAAGAAAGGTCAGTTTTTGCTCGCAGGACCTTCCCAACATCCATAAAACCATCCCCATGTAGACAGTAATGCAACCTACAGAAGGCCAGTCCTGCAAGAGATCTGGAATAAATTTAGCTTTCTATTGAATGAAATGTACGTATCATAGCTCCTGGTTAAACAAGACTAAGTCAAAATGGGAAGACACAAAAATTTATCCTAGAACACAATTATGGGGACACTTTCACTTATTAAATTAAGAACAAAATATTAACTGTAATTATCCCAGAGAAATGTAATACTGCATTGAAAGCCTTTACAGTATAACTTTAAGATGCAATTCTAAATAACAGCTAATATCGATGAGGACATATTTCTTTATGTGTAGAAAACTTCCAAACAGTGCCCTAAGTCTGCAAATACCATTAATTTTCTGGGAAAACGCTAACAGTTTCACAGAAATAAAGACACAACTCTGTGACAATATGTTTGGACAAGCGAGAGAAAGAGACTGAAATGATATGTGATGAGCAAATCTAGCAGTGACATTTTCAGTAAGAGTCTCCTGACTACCTGTAACTAGATAATAATAGTCTATGTACATTTTGAAAATTTATTAGATAATTGTCATATTCGTATCATTTCACAAAAACTCTTCCTTCAGTTAAGAAGGACAAATGTTATTCTTCCCATTTTACTGTAAATGCAGAGCCATTTCAGGCATTAAAGAACATGTGAGAAAAGCAGTATCAATTTGAGATTTAGTCTTAATCTCACGAATTTAGCATAATTTTTTCCAACTTGGAAAAAAAAAAAGTGGCCTAATCCCAAACCTTGCATGATAGCTGTGCTGCACTGCACACAAATGGCCATTGGTTCCCACAGTGGGCTTCCTGTGAAACTTGTGTGGTCCTTCTTAGGAAGCTAAGCAATGAGATAATGACAATAGCACTTATTATAAAAATCACATTTTTGATCACCATGTTTGCGGCCTCCAATTTGTGGCTTAAATTCCCCTTTATTAAGAAAACTAGCTGATGTAAAATCACATACCAGACAGTAAGGCTCTGCTCCCCTGTCCGCCAATTTTCCCCGGAACCGCTGGCCACCACACACATTGCTGTCAAATTGGTCTGCTTCTTGTCAGCTCAACACTGGGCAGGAGAACAGGAGGCTGGCCACGCACTCATCAGAGAGGAGATTTTTTTTTTTTTTTTAAGTGCATTCAGCGAAATATAGGTGCCAAATATTATCTTATCTAAAATTCATTAAAGGACAAAGAGCAGGGGTAGAAAAATAACAGGATAGAATTTTTAATGTCTCTGGGCTGGGATATTGAGAGAAATTTGTTTTGAGGATGGCACCAGCGTTAAAGTGAAGTTCTTCCCTGAAAAAAGAAAGGACTGAGCTATGAGTCCACTTAGAAATGATGACTTTAGAAACAAATTCAAATACTATCATATTCCTAATGTAGATGTGACTGAATAGCTCTGTTTTTCTGAAATAATTATCAACTAATAAAGGTGTTAAATTTATAGGAAAGACATTAATCTAGTTTGACAGAAATAATAAACAGTGTAAACCTGTTAAGTATATTGAAAGTTCATCCAACAATTTATCTTTTAATGTTGTTAGTTATGTACAGAGAATGCCGTGAATTGTAGTGTTTTACTATTTGAATAAGTTGGTTTGTGCTAAATATTGCTAAACATGAAGTTAAAGATATTAGACAGAAAGATTATTTTTAAAAATTTTGTTTATAAGAATAGAATATTATAAAAGTAAAAAAATGGATTATAAAAGAGCATATAAATTTGCTATATATTTGCATGTCATAAGTATATATATATATATATAAGATGCAATAGAAAGATTATTCACAAAAACATTAACAACAGTCGTTTCTTGATGATGAAATTGGTAATTTTTCATTCATCTGTATTTTACGTAATTCTTTAGTGGGAATAATTTATCAATAATTAAAATGTGACTTTTCAATGCTTTATTTTGAATTTTTGGGAGTATTTAAAACACTGAGTGAAATAAACTGAGTATTGCAGAATTTGAAATATTGAAATACCATACACAGCAAGAAGACATGAAGCTTATGAGTGCATGTTTGATTACGAATTTTAAAAAGTTTAAAATTAAATAAGAATGTGACAGAAGAAACTAGAGCACTATGTCCCTGCCTAATATATTAGGAAGTACTGAGACAATTTATCATGCCAAGGAATTTCTAACATTTGGAAAGATAGTACGCTTCAGCCAACAAAACACTAAATACTAAAAATGTTTGCCATAATGGGCCATTTAATAAGACAATGGATGATAACTTTTAGAAACAATTTAACTGATAAAATTTCTTCAAATACACAATTATTCTTCCCAAAATTGTTCATTGTATTAATCTGAGATAAAAACTAAGAATGTGGAATAATTTAATGAAGTGTGATAGGTATGTTATTGGTTACTCAATTTGGTACCTGGATAGAAATCTTGAACAGGTAGAGTGCACGTGCCTTAAACTATCTTAATGGAGTTTCTGAGTACTGCAAATAGTTAAGCTTTCAGCTGCTAACCAAAAAAGAAAAAGCCTAGTGATTTACTTCCAAAAAATTGAAAATCCTATGGAGCATAGTTCTAGTCTGACACATATGAGGCCACCATGAGTTGGAGTCCACCCAATGACCAGCTAGTAAACTACCTGAATAGAGAATCGAAGGTCACAAGAGATCAAATGAACTAGGAAAAGTAGCAATCTTGTTCTTGATAGTACATTAAATGAGATGAAAGTATAGCAATAATTAATAGTGTACTAGTTGTTACCACAACCTGTTGCTTTTTCATACAAGATACAGTGACATCTTTGGGTCATGAGGAAAGGAATTAGTATAATATTATTTTTGAAATAGCTTTAATTGAAAGATAATTGCTCGTATAAAATAAATTAAGATAACGTACAGTTTGAACTCATGTGGACATGGATGTATTTGAAAATTTAATTAAAGTGTACAGTTCAACAATTCTGTGACATAACATTCTGTGCATGATTTTGTTTTCTTTATTTTTAATGTATAAACAAATACATTCAGATTTAAAACAATAGAAAAGTGATGAAATGTAGAAAAAAATCCAGTGAACACGCCACTCATGCAAATAAACTTTATTCACATTTTAACGTTTTTATTTAATGAAAATATAAATTTATATTAAATGTAAATTTTAATCTAAGTGTAACATTACATTCGGAGTTTAATAAGAATTTTTTTTCTGCATATGCAGGTTATGGTGACACACTTCCAATTGCAAAATTATAAAAGTATAGCCTAACTTAGCTTAAGCGATAAAAAAAAGCCAGTTGGAATGCATAACTTGGCTGGAGTTGTGTCAAACTAGATCTAGGGGGATCATCAAGGCTTTGTCTCCGTCTCTGTATCATTTGACTTGCCTTCTCTCTGCCTGTTGGTTTCGTTCTGCTGTCAGGAAAGCTCCATAACGGCTCTGGAGTGAGCATTACATTCTCCCATCTAAACAACCCCAGTGGAAAGCGGACTTCTCTATTCAAGGCCCATGCAACAGTCAGGAAAGAACTCTCATGAGTCTTGCTTAACTATAATTCTACTCATCAGTGTATCTAGGGAACTGTCCTAGTAAAAATCAATCAGTCCTGGCTCATGTCTCACATTTATCTGTCTGCAGGAGCATTTTTTGAAGAATTAGAATGATCACAAATTAAGCAGATATATCAGGCTGGTATATTGCTAGGTTCCATTTGTGAATATTTAATTGAAGAGTTTTGCATCTATGTTTATGGGGGATGGTATTCTTTAGGTTTTTATTTGTTTGTTTGCTTTTTTAGTAATACTGTTGTCTGGATTTATTCTCAAAGTAATGCTGGCCTCACAAAAATGAGTTAGAAAGTGTTTCCTCTTCTGCTTTCCTGAAGTGTTTGTGCAGAAATGGTATTATTTCTCTCTTAAATATTTGATAAAATTTGCCAGTAAAGCCATTTGAGGCTTTTTTCTGTGAGAAGATTTTTTAACTAAAATGTTAATTTACAAACACTTATAGGTCTATTTAGGTTACCTATATCCTCATGAGTGAACTTTAGTTGTTTGTCTTTCTAGGAATTTGTCCATTTCACTTAAGTTGTTAAATAAGAGCACAAAGTTTTGTTATAATATTCTCTTATCATAATTTGAATGTCCTAGGTTTTGTAGTAATATTCCTCTTTTATTACTGTTATTAGTAATTTACTTCTTTGATATATGGATTATTTAGAAGTGTGTGTTTGTGTTTTTAATTTACCGGTGTTTGCCGATTTTTCATAGATTTTTCAGTTATTGATTTCTAATTTAATTCCACTTAGGTCAGAAAACTTACTTTATTTGATTTGAATTGTTTTAATTTGTTGAGGTTGGATTTTTGAAGGCCAGAATATGATTTACCATAGGGAATGTTCCGTATATAGAATGTACATTATTTTTACATGAATATGGGCTACTCGCTATGGTAAATCATATTCTTTGCCACACGTTCTTGACTGTTACTATGGAAGTTGGGTCCATATTGTCTAGAACTGGGCTAGGTTTGGGATTTCTCTTTGCTATAGGCACTTTCAGTGAGCCATTGGCTTCAAATTCCTCTAGGGTCAAGTTCTACTTAGTACACAGAGGGCTTGAATAAAAAGTTTTCTTCGGTCTCCTTCACTTGCATCTGTAGTTCTTCCCTTTGTATGTGTGCCTCATAGACTGTATTCATATCATTTTCATTCTCTTAGCAGTAGACGACTGTTGCTAGCTACGTGGTACTTGCTATCCTCTTATGGAAGTCAAGGATTTTTCTATAGTCCAAGTTCAATCTCAATCTTAGGCAGGTGCTGTGTCCCTGGGTCTGGATGGTGATCCTGTTGCTCCGCAAGTGTTAGGAAGTCTAATCGTTTGGCACCATGATGTTCCTGCACCTCCCTCAAAGGAAAATGTTTTTCCCCATCTTTGAATCATATGCGTCTTCACCTGAGCCACTGAGGCAAAAGCCTTTGCTCCTCTTTTTCCAGTAGCTTAAAGTTTTTATTCCAAAAAGAATCTGGGCAGAACGTTCTGCCTTTTTTAGTAGGCTGCTCCCTTCTGATATGCTTGCATCACTGAAAAAGAATTTTCTAGTCTTCTGCAGTTTCTTTATTCTTTCTTACGAGGAACCAGTGAAGGTTCATGGAAAAGAATTTTCAAGTGGCTGCAAACGAGGCTAGTTGGTGGCTCTGCAACCTCGTCATGAGAAGTAATGATTTTATAGATTAATGGCTTTTCCTTTCTATAGGGCTGTAATTACATTCTTTCTAACTTTCTACGCTCTAAGCGGAAGCCAGGAGTCTACCCCTTTCTTTTATATTAAAAATACTTGTGTATATTTTCCTCTGAGTATGTGTTTGTCCACATACTATAATTTTTTTATAAAATGTAATTGCAATTATTTTTAAATTAGTGTTTCATTGTTATCTTTTAAACTTTAATCTCTGTATTAATAGTTCAAAACTTGGAAACCATTTTTCTTGTTTTCATTTCCAATACTAAGTATAAACATTTGTTATCAATTTCTAATTTTATTGCATTGTAATTAGAGGCTTTGTTTACAATACCTGCTACTTGACTCAAAGTATGTCCAATTTTTAATGCCCCTTTACAAATAATACTTTGAATGTCAAAGAAATTGGCACAAATAAACTAACTAACATTAACTGAAAATAACAAAAAATGCTAACAACAATTATTATTACTCTTATCACTATTATATTCAACAACTTAGTTGTCAGGTGAAATCACAGTAAGTATTGATGTTTAGGAAAAAAAAGCAGGATTATTATTTCTTTCATTCTAGAATATATATTGTTCTTATATTATTGTAACTTATATTCCATGTAGTTTTTATGTAAATTGCATTACACTGTTGATATTATTGAGGTTGCTGTTATCTAAAAGCATTAAGATGCTTATCCAATTAATCCATTCTATAATCGGACATTTTGGGATTTTGATTCTGTCGCTGTACTTTCAATTTATCTACATTAAAATTTGCCTCATTTAATTTAATCCTTTATTTTATCCTGTCAAGGCCATTTTGAATACTAATATTGTCATCCATAATACTAGCTATTCCTTCCAGCTTCATGTCAACTTCTATTTGGATAATTATGTTTTCATACAAGTCATTGACGAGTGGTGATAAATGTTGAACAAAACAGAGCTGAGAAGAAAGTCTTATGTTCTACCACTGGAAATATCTCTTTAAATTGACATTCTTTCATAAATAAACACATTTGGATAGAGCCCTTTAATTTATTATAAATCTGCCTGACTATTGTTTAACCCAAAGCTACATGCTGCCATCTTATCCACATACATTACAGAAATGATCTGGTTTAATATCATTTTGAAATTCAATATGGCTCATCTATTAGGTCTTCCACTTAAAAATTTACTCTGAAATTATACTTGAGATTTATGTCTGTGTTTGCAAAAAATTACTGTGATAGACGGATTGTTAAAATGGAACAATTCACCAATCCTCTCCCTGTACACACTTTTTGCATTATCAAGTTACGGCTTCTTCAGTCAAGAGATGGACTCTGTTTGCCCAGTCTCCTGAATTTAGGCTGGCCCTGGACTTCCTATTGTCAAGAGAATGTGACTGAAGCACCAATATGCCAGATCCTATCCCAGGTCTCAAGAACACTTGAGTGATTCCACTCTGGCTCTTGGAATTCAGCCTTATTGTTATGGACTAAACTGTGTCCCCCCAAAACAGATACATTGAACTCCTAACCTCTGAACCTATGAACATGACCCTGTTTTGATATAGGAGATTTCTTTTGTAATATTAATGAAGTCATACCAGAGTAGGATGCTTTTGTTGGGGCAATCAATTAAAAATGTAGGAAGACAGTGGAAGTGTGGGTGTTTTCCAAAATAATCACAGAAATTCAGAATTTGTTGATGATGTATTTTTTGTGTGGGTTTGAGCATGTGTCTTAGTTTCCTAGTGCTGCTGTAACAGAAATAGCACAAGTGGGTGGCTTTAACAAACAGAAATTTATTTTCTTGCAGTTTAAGGGGCTAGAGGTCCAAATCCAGGGTGTTGGCTCTAGGGGAAGGCTTTCTCTCTCTCTGTCAGTTCTGGGGAAAGATCTTTGTCACTTTCAGCTTCTGTACCACCTTCCTTGGAGATCGTCATGTGGCGTGTATCTTCCCCTCCATTCGTGCTTGCGTCTGTGCCTGATCTGCTCCTTTTACATCTCAGTAGTGATTGGTTTAAAACACACAATACACTGATATGACCTCATTAATATAATAAAGAAAACCCTATTCCCAGATGGCATTACATTCACAGGTATAGGGGTTAAGATTAACAACACATACTATTGGTGGAACACAATTCAATCGATAATACCATGGAATTAGCACTACTACGTGTATTTTGCATCGTGCTCAACTTACTAAGTTAGAAGGGTTTCTCAAAACATTTTGACACTGTTTACACAGTTAGTGAATAAAAATCCTAAATTGAATAAACCAAATCTCTTAGACATTTAAAATCAGCTACAAACTTAATGAATCCTCCTAAATATTTTAATAAACTAATGGCTTTAATATGTCACCTTCCCTTTAATTCTTCAAATACTATAAGAATGAATAAAGCATACACAATTATCAAATGATTCAAACTTCTTGTTATATTCACTTAATTTATTAAATAGTATTCATATTTTAGGTTTCATTTAAGTCATTGTTATTTCTAAATTTGATTTTATAAACTTCTCAGACTTATAGTAATCTCTTTTAGGCTGCCTCTCCCACTTCTTCCCCCAAGTAATAATATTATTAACAAAAACTCAAGGTCACAAGTTCCAAGATCTGGACCAATCGATTCTTGATTTCAACACTAGAGCTAGAGCTATACTTTCCAAGATAATTCTAAACCAGGCAGATATTTCTTGGGTTGGAGTCTTTTACCATCAAATTTCACTAGTGACATCTATGATATTTCAAAGTCAATGCTTTTCCATTTAACATGGTCTCTACCCATTTTATTTCCATACCCACCAAGTTTTGTCATGGGATTTTTGGAATCCTTTTGCTATTTAATGTGTTATACCTTATTAGCATTTTATTTGTTGTGACAAATTACCACAAAACTTAATGACTTAATGGAACAAATTTATTATTTTACCATTCTGGGTGTCAGAAGCAAAAAATGGGGCATTGGTGTTGTGTTTCTCTTGGAGGCTCTAGGGAAAAATCAATTCGCTTGTCTGTTTCAACCTCTAGAAACCATCTACATTCTTTGGCTTATGGCCCTTTTATCGTATCACTCCAACAAATGTTTCCTATCCTTATTTCTCCTTCTCTGATTCTGATCCTTCTGCTTCCCTCTTATAAGGACATCCATATAATCAAGATAATCTTCCCATCTTAAGTTCCTTAATTAATCACTCTTCCAAGACCCTATTGCCATGTAATGTAACATAGTCACTGGATTTGGAGATTAGGACGTGGGCATTTTGGGTGGGGCATTATTCTATCTACCAAAGCATCATTCAGAGATTTCATAAGAGAGAAAGATGTATCTGCACAGTCAACTCTTCTGTCAAGACATTGCTATAATCCATGACATTCTAACACTCTCTTGAACCTCCTTCTTGGTTAATGTTGATGACCTCCAGTGTTAATCAGTCTTCCTCAGTTCTTAGGGCAGAACATACATTTTCTTGAGCAATTTTACTAATTCATAGTTTCTACTAATCACTTTTTCCTAGAAAATGTGCTGGAGCAAAAAGATATAAATAAGCATTATAAGGAAATATGTAATTAATAGAACTAGAAGAAATATCCCTGATTTGCTTCTCTAGCTCTTCCAACACCTTTAAAACCAGTTCTCTTTATTAGCTTTCTCTGCTTGAAATATCTACAATACTTTTTCTTTTTTGGACTGGAAAAATGACTTAAAAATGAGAAAAACTAGGCTTATTCTTAGGGACACTTCGAAGATGATACTGATAGGTATATAAAAGGCCTTACACTGTTCCAGTATGACCTGACATAGAGAACAGCCTTTTCAATATTAGTATTGAGGAGATAAATTAGGGTTAAGACTCAGTAGTAAATATTGTCAGCTAACACAGGTCACATTTGCCAGGACCTCATCTATTCCTCATAGATACTGGGGAGGCTACTCTTTGGGGACGGATAAGAAATAGCCTTCTATTCCAAAATAGCTATCTTATAGCGTGTGTGCGTGCGTGCGTGGGTGCATGTGTGTGTGTGTCTACATATACTCTAAAGACCCATTTATTAACAGGTTAACCTTTCCATAAACTAAATGTGTGTAAACACTTAAGCTGTGGACTTGAATACAGAATATTTTGGTTTAAGGCAGGCTTCACTTCTGACCAAATATTGGTATGTCAGAGTTTCCCATTTTTCATCTGGAAAATGAATACCATAATCTACACCTACTTTGCAGAGCCTTTATCAGGGTGAAATAGGATAATGCATGTGAAGGTGCTTTTTAAGGGGTTAAGTTCTACATGCAGGTCAGGTATTATTAGAGAAGATTAGTTAGTGGCTGGAAATGGAAGAATTGTGATTGCAGAAATCACAACAAAGAAAATAGTTTCTAAAGCAATGAGTGACTCTGGACACATTCTCTATGAGAATGTACACTAATTTTTCCACTTCATTTGGAGTTGTGAAGCCAGTAATAGATCAAGAAAAGGATGAGGGATCCATGAATCATAGTTTCACAGTGGGATCCATGAATCATAGGGGAAAGGGGAATCACAGGGGAAAGGGATCTGTGTGTTAACATCATTATCATCTTTTCAATCATGACTGAGTTAGAGACACCGCTCCTTGCTCTTCTACCCTGTGTTAAATGTCCTGAATGCTTAAGAGTGTGTACAACAGAAACTAAAGATACATTTTTTTTCTTTAGGAACTTTATTGCACATCAGAATCAACTTAAAAGCTTGCTAAAATGTACATTTAAGTGCACTGCCCTTGGATTTGTATTTACCAGATCAGAATGTCATCCAGGAATCTAAATTTTTACAAATTTCTAGAAGGTTCTGATATATGGGTCTGTACTAAAGTAGCATTACTCAGAAATACAGCTTTTATATCAGTTTGATTGGAATTAACCCTTTCACTCTTTTAAATTCCCATTTTCTGAGCCCAAGCCCAGACAATTGAATCAGAGTCTCTAAATTGTGGGCCCATGGGTCTGCGATTTAGCAAGTAACCCAAGTGCTTGTTTTTCACACCTAACTTTGACAACTAGGAATAGTGAGCAAGGTCCATTCAGGAATGAATTCTGTACCTGCTTTCTGACTTCCTGCAACACTCTCACTCACTTTGCATCTAATTTCGTTGCATTCCTAAAATAAATCATAACCAGTTCTAACTAAAATCAAAGACAATGAAGTTTAAAATGCAAATACCTGGTAAAGTTTACTGACAAGTAAACAATGGCTTTGATCTCTCTAAGCTTTACTGAACTGAATCCTGGCCCTTCCCTGCTTTCTTGGTGGCCACTTCTAAGGTTGGTGTTATGCTCACCTACCACATGGGGCACTCTTCAGTATCCATTTCACTTGGCATTTGTCCCTTCTGGGTTTTGGGGGTCTTACAGGTTTCTCAATTTAGAGTACTCTTACTGACTCATCTGATTAACTCCTACTTACCCTTTTAAGTTCATTTTAAACAACACTATCTCTGGGAAATATTTTCTGGTCTTTCAAGTCCAGGCTACTCACTGATATACCGTTATACATATATTCATCAGAATATATATATGTGTGTATTTATGTGAGTATATTTTTCCAGGACCATTTGTATTATATATGCCACAAAATATTCTAAGTGTCCATTGATTTGCCTGAGTCTTCCCCTAGATCAAGGTTGTCAAATTTTTTCTGTAAAGAGCCAGATAATGAATATTATAGGTTTTCTGGGTCATGAGGTCTCTGTCACAATTACTCAACTTTACCACTGTAGCACAAAAGAAGCCATAGACAATGAGCATGGCTGTCTTCCAATAAAATTGTATTTATAAAAACTGTAGGGAGATTTGGCCCATGGGTTGTAGTTTGCTGATCACCACCCTAGACAGTTAGCTAAACACATCAGTTCTTATTCACTGTTGTAGCGTGAATGGTAGGTAGACCATACATACTTGTTGAATTTAATCTGAAATCTGTAGAATTTGATTCAGCTGCCTACACGTACATATACACATGCATACATACATACATACAAAACAGTGGCTTAAATGGATAAAGCTTATTTCGCTTTCACATAGAGAAGTCTGTAGGTATGTTCTCCATGTTTTTACTCACCAGCTCCCATCTATATCCTCTACCATCCTCAGCATGTGGCTTTCATTCTCAAATGGACCTCAAGCGTGCATGAATGAGGAAGGGAGGAAATAGAGCATCCACTTTCAATTTAAGGAGACTTCCTGGAAGTCTACTTACATGAAATTGTCCAGAATTTAGTCACATGGCCATATCTAGCTATAAGTGAGGGTGGGAAATATAGTTATTTAGAAAGGAGTAATGTAATCATCTAAAAATGAGGGAAAAGTTGATGCTATTGGGTGTTGGGTGATATTTTGTTCCAATGTTATGTCTAAGTTTCAGTGAAAGAAAACCCTAATATTATCTGTATAAAATGGCTGAAATGTGGTAAAGGGAAAGAGCAGATGTTCCTTCCCGCCTTATGATTATATTACTTCAAGAACATAGGAAAAGGACCCAAGCAGTTTCAAAACTTTCATTTTTGAGAGACGCCAGAAATTCACAAGTAAATGACTTCCTTAAAGATTTCATTTTATGAGTAATGTTCTTGCATTTACTTTAATCTGTTGTTCTACACTTCAGAAAGACAAATAATGTTTGTGTTAGGCCAGTCCCACCCACAATTCCTAAAAAAAATGTTTTTTGTGCACGAAAGGCAGCTTGAACATGCATAATTACAAATATTTACATCTGTTTCCAACCTCTAAGCCAGAGCACAGAATTACTGTTGTACTGGGGCTTCCACAGTGGTCTCATTTGTTTATTTATGTTTTTGTTCTTGAATTATATGTAAACATGCACAACGACAACAATGTTATAATATCTGACGTCTGTCATGTGATGAGTTTAGCATACAGAAAGAGATTTTGGTCTGTTCTATGAGGGAAAGATAGTTATTCTTCACCAGAAGAGTTCTGGGTTGTGGACTTAAAAAATAGAGACTTGTTAGTGCTAATTGGTTTTCATTAATAATGTATAGTTTCCTTTATTTTTCTATAAAATTTTTTTTTTCCATTCCTGTTTTATCTGAAATATGGAATACCTTTTCTTCTCTGTCTCTCCCCTGTTCTCTCCTTTCCTTCCTTCCTCTCTTTTTTCCTCTCCCTCTCTGTGTCTTTTATTTCTCTGTCATCTGTCTATCTGTCTGTCTGTCTATCATCTAGCTATCTCAATTGCTGGAACACTATTTTAGGACTAGATTGTCAAATAGAGTTATCAGATATCTTCAACAAAAAGACCAGAGGTATTAGACAGATAAAATTCTATTTCCATTTGTATGCGTAAATGTGTGGGTGTGATCAATATGATAAGATTATTGATGGCCTTGTTTGCATGATATTTAATATTACATTCTGTAGATCTGTTTTAAGATACTACCTTTTTATTTGAAGTATGGAAAAGGTCAGTTTAATAAAAACAAGATTTGGTTCTTACTGACTTTATGTAATCTATTATAATTTTTTAATACATATATTCCCCTTTCCTGTTAATTTTTAATATATGCTTTTTAAAAAGGAATTGCAGCAAAGTAATTATCCACTTTTAATAAATTTGAGGAAAAAATTCACTTATCAAGGAATGCTGTTTGCTCAAGGGAAATTACATGCTGCCAGAGTTAATATCTCCATCTAAAGAAAATACAAGAAGAACTGTTTTTCAAGAAGGCTGACTTCCAGCACTGAATTACCTTTTAAAGCAAGAAGTGCCATAATCAACCAAATCAACATGCTCTGAATGATTTTGTAGCATTTTAGAGGAAACTACATCTGTAGATACAAGAAAAGTATGCTCTGTGCTTCAAAGGTAAACATAAAGTCTATGAAACCTGTAAAGTTGGGTGCCACTGAAAACAGGTACAAAAGCAAACCTTTCAAAAGGAAAGAAGCTGTCAGACACGATGTGTTCTATCAAGTCTTTGCCCCTTCTGTGAGTAAAAGAAGACAAAGGAGTAGGAGGAAGAGGAGAAGGAGAGAAAAAAGAAGGAGGAGGAGGAGAAGAAAGAGGAGGAGGAGAAGGAGGAGGAGAAGGAGGAGAAAGAGAAGAAGGAGGAGCAGGAGGAAAAAAAGAAGGAGAAGAAGAAGGAGGAGGAGGAGGAGAAGAAAAAGAGGGAGAAGAAGAAGAAGGATAAAGAGAAGAAGAAGGAGAAATAATTGTGAGCATTATTTATCCAAAGGAAAGCATTCCAATTTTGACCCTCACCCACTCTCTCATGCCTGTTTTTCACAAATAATTGTTTTGCTTTGGTTCTTCTTTCTTTCCCTCTACACTAAATCATTCTTACTTATGGACAACAGTTAGCCCTTTTACAAATAAATTTATTATTTTACATCACTTTTGTTATCTTCAAGACGTCACTCAATAGCTATTCTTTAAATATTAATTTTTTTGAATGAATAGTCTATGCTTAGAGTTTATATTACATTTTTTCATACTCAGTCTTTGATTTATCTCCTTGAGTTTTAATGAATTTGGTCAGCCATGGGCATATCTTGGCCTCTGATAGCTGATGTGGTGGCAAAACTTTAGAAATTTCTATTAGTCAATATACATACGATTTGTTCCTAGTATGGACATTTCTTCCCCGGAATACATCCTCAATTTCTTATAAATCACCTTACTCATAATAGGAAGAGTCCCTTTCCCAAACTTTTAGCCCACTTCCTATCCTGGTGTCCTAGGGATGTTGTGATGACATGGAAACATGGAGACCTAAACCATTGTATCTTTCCTCACCAGGAAGAGTTTCAATATTTGTAGATAATCAGAATTCAAATAGAGTTCTTAAAAACTACTATTCATGACTTTCTCTGTAGTCTTCTACATACCAAAAAAACAAATCCATTGCTATCTAGTCGATTATGACCCATGGCAACACTGCAGAACAGGGTGGAACGGCCCCACAGACTTTCCAAGGCTGTAAATCTTTACAGAAGAAAATTGCCACATCTTTCTACCATGGAGCAGTGGTGGATTCATACCCTCAACCTTTCAGTTAGCGGCTGAATGCTTAAGCACTGCACAGCTAGGGCTCTTTCATCTTCTGGATACTGCAGAAAAATTAACATGTTTAGCTATCTCAGACCACACTGCATCCAGGATTTTAAAGCATTCTTTTAAAAACTTGAGGAGCCCTGGCAGCCACAGTGGTTAAACACTTAGCTGCTAACTGAAAGTTCAGAGGTACTAACCTCCAGCTGTTCCATGGTAGAAAGATGTGGCAGTCTACTTCTGTAAAGATTTACAGCCTTGGAAACCCTATGGGGGCAGTTCTACCCCATTCTATAGGATCGCTATGAGTCAGAATTGACTACAGGGCAGTGGGTTTAGATATTTTTGGTATTAAAAACTTAAAAGTATACTCTCATCCCAACCAAAAACCAGTTGCTGTCAAGTGGATTTGGACTCATGGCGACCTTAGCGACCCTGTATGGTCAGAGTAGAGCTGTGTTCCATAGGGTTTTCAATGGCTGATTTTTTTTGGAAGTAGATCACCAGGCCTTTCTTCTGAGTAGCCTCTGAGTAGACTTGAACCTCCAACTTTTCAGTTAGCTGCCAAACTCATTAACCATTTGCACCACCCAGGACTCTATCCTCATCCCAACCCAAAACCAGACCCACTGCCGTCAAGTTGATTCAGACTCATAGCGACCCCATAGGGTTTCCAAGGCTGTAAATCTCTACAGAAGCATACTGCCACATCTTTCTCCCATGGAACCTCTGGTGGTTTTGAACTACCATCTTTCTGTTAGCAGTTGATCGCTTTAACTACTGTGCTACCATCCTAGTCTACTGATGTTTACAAACCAGTGTTGACTATCAAAAGTCCATGCTCTTCTGTGTATATTAGATTACTGACAGGGTCATGGCCATTGTCTCAGAATCACTTGATTCCAGCTTTAAAAGTTGTAATATGGTTGGTATGCATATGTACTTTATAAGAGTTCTCAATAATTCCCTCACGAGAATTCTTATCAGTTTTAGAACTTTCCAAATAGAGCCAGTATAAATTGTTTCATGACACTGCAATGTAAGAAATGCAACTCAACAGAGTTTTTAAATTGGAGTAAAAAGATCCCTAATTCCTTACTCCCTTGACTGAGGGAACATAAATTGCCAGTCACTTAGGGGAATCCTATGCCCTTACTATGTCCAAGAAAAGTCCTGGGAACTCAGAAGCACCTCCTAGACTGCAAAGCCCACACTGCTCCCTTTGCCTTGGACTAAGGAAGAAGGTGAGAGCCTATTGAGGATTTGTGCTCATAATTTCAAGGTGGATTCTCTGGAAAAGGCAGCTACAGCCCAAGGCAGTGTAAGGAGTGAAGAGGAAGAGAACACGACGTTGGGAATATATATTGCAACTTAGGGAAGCAAGGTGTCTAAGAATACAGAGAAGTTCCCTGCATGTAAATATAGAAAACATCTTGAAGGCATTGAGTCCAGGCATTTCTGCATTTGCAAAATATAATCTAAAACTCCTAAAACTAATAGTATAAAGAAACTTATTACCTTGAAGGATATCACCCTTCATCAAACCTGCCACACAGAGACTTATAAAAATCTCCCCATAGGACTCGCTAAGAGGTTGATCTCAATATCTGTATTGTTAAGACTTTGTGTGTGATACTCCAAACAAAGTAGAAAAAAACAAAACTATATTTATCCTCAGGTGAACAAACACTTGACAACTGTAAATGGCATTGCTCGAGGACACAATCTCCATTAAGAAATGCATGTTTTGTATTCCCTAGTGTAAGAGCTATGGCTGCTAACCAGAAAGGTCAACAGTTCGAATCCACTAGCTGCTCCTTGGAAACCCTATGGGGCAGTTCTGCTCTGTCCTATAGGGTCACTATGAGTCAGAATCGACTCGACAGCGATGAGTTTGGTTTTGGTTATCAGGTTGGTACAAACTCTTCAGCTAAGACCTCGGTACTACCTCCTGAATATTAGGATCCCGTGTGGGAGAGCTGCCTGAACATGTCTGCAGCACCCTCTTCAGACTCTGGGAAACTTGTCCGTGAATCCCATGCATCCAAACCTACATAGGTCTACCACTACACTCTGTCTCATGTATACTTTATTATCTTTGCATCAGATGTCTTTAGACTGCATTTGAGGAGTCTGCCTCCAGGCCAAATCCCTACATGTGATTTTTCAGGCCTAGCGATAAGCAATAATTACAAGGTTTGCCTGGCCGGCCTCTTGGGGAAAAGCTGCCTTCCCCACAGGAGACTTGGTACACGACCTTTGCATTGCAGTTTTCTAGAGGGAGTTGCACTGAGAATTCAGAGCCCTCTAGGTCAGCCAGGCTCATATGCATAACTGCATTCCTAGCCAGGTAGCTCAATTCAGAGCCTTCCTTATGGGAGGGGGAGGTAGAGGAACTGGGTACAGCTGAGGCACACTTCAGGTTCCTCTGCCGAGACCTCCTTACTGGTGAGTCTTGACTAAAACAGTTTCCTCAGTACTTTACCACTCCTAGCCCTTCCCCCTCCTCCTACCCCCCAGACCCCAGGTTCATAAAACAGCAGGAGCCTTTGGTTCAGCAGTGAGAAATCCGGCCCCCCCACCCAGTCCCATCTGTAGGTGATCCACCTGACCTTTTCCTTATGCCATTCCCTGGGGTGGGGGTGGGGGTGCAGTGTAGTGTATTACTGTAATATGGCCCTTCTAGCCATGGTCTCGAGACTTCTACAAAACGTTTGGGTGTGACTATGCAAATAAGGTGTTTGTGGCCTGCTAATAATGCAAATAAGGTGCATGGAACACTTGCAGGGGTGAGACGATGGAAATAAAATGTGTGGAGCCCCAACGAGGGAATTGGTCAGTTTTGCCATCTTGCTGGGCTGAAAATGAGCCAATGCCAGAGGCCGGGAAGGGGACCTCACTATCATCAAGAAGAAGAAGAGCCAGGAGTAGAGCATGTCCTTTGGAACCAGAGTCCCTATGCTGAGATCCTTCTAGACCCAGGAAACAGAGAGAGACAGAGCTGTAACACGGGAGATGCCACAAGATGCAGAAAAGTGGAGGCAGAGAAATAGTGACGGCAGAACCAGGGGACCAGAACAAGACAGCACAGTGGGCTTCCTGTCCCACAGAGCAAGGTGGCTACAGTGGGCCTGCCAACCTACTGAGCGAGAGAGCTGAGCGCATTTGGTCGAATAGGGTACCTCTGGGCACATATCAACAGAGCTAAAGAGCTTTGTAACACTTGCCTGAGCAGGGCAGAGGCCAGGCCAAGGGGCCAAGGGGCTGAGGGGATGAGAGATAGTCCTTCCTGTGGGCACAGCTGTGAAGAAGCTGTCCTGAATAAATAACTGTATCCTGAGTTGTTCCTGATCTTGAATTGTATAACACATTACTCCCCTAGTAAACCCCATTACTGTAAGTATAGTCTGTGAGTTCTGTGTGGCCATTGTAACCAATTATAGAACACAGCAGAGAAGTAGAGAATGCCATGAGAGGGACAGCTTGTGTCAGAACTGGTAGAATAGGTTGGAGAGAGGAAATATGTCCGACCTCCACCTTATAGGAATCAGCCTTGGGCTGATGCTGATGATCTTGATTTTCTCTCCTCCGCCTTGTGAAGTTAGATGAGGAGGTCTGATGCCACCACCATGCTATTTTCACAGGGGGAGAAAATGGAATGTTAATTGTTGTTGTTGGGTGCCATCGAGTCAGTTCTGACTCGTAGCAACCCTGTGTACAACAGAACAAAATACTGCCTGTTGCTGCACCATCCTCACAATCGTTGCTACGTTTGAGCCCCATTGTCGCAGTCATTGTGTCAATTCATCTAATTGAAGATTTCCTCTTTTTCACTGACCCTCTACTTTACCAAGCATTATGTCCTTTTCCAGGGACTGGTCCTTCCTGATAACATGTCCAAAGTATATGAGACAAAGCCTCACCATTCTTGCTTCTAAGGAGCATTCTGGTTGTACTTCTTCCAAGGCAGATTTGTTCATTCTTCTGGAAGTCCATGGTATATTCAATATTCTTCACCAACACCATAATTCAAAGACATTAGTTCTTCTTGGTCTTCCGTATTCATTGCCCAGCTTTCTCATGCATATGAGTCAATTGAAAATATCATGGTGTGAGTCAGGCACACCTTAGTCTTCAAGGTGACATCTTTGCTTTTCAACACTTTAAAGAGGTCTTTTCCAGGAGATGTGCCCAATGCAATGTGTCATTTGATTTCTTGACTGCTGCTTCCATGGGCGTTAATTGTGAATGCAAGTAAAATGGAATCCTTGACCGCTTCAATATTTTCTCCATTTATCATGATGTTGTTTACTGGTCCAGTTGTGAGGATTTTTTGTTTTTGTTTTTATGTTGAGGTGCACTCCATACTGAAGGATGTAGTCTTTTATCTTCATCAGTAAGTGCTTAGTTAGTCATTTATTTTTACCGCTTGCTAACACTATCACTGTAAGTGAATAAAGACTCGGTTGTTACTGGTAGCTTGACAGTATTGTGAATCACATAGGTCTCTTCTACAGATGCTGCCGGTGATTAACAAGATAGCTGGGTAAAACATGTTAAGAGGGGATGCCCCACCTCTTTATCCAGCTAGTGATTAACATATCCAATCAAGTTTTTATCTGTACTGAAGTTGAGCAACTGCTCACAATATGGTTATTTTTTGCAGCGTGAGTTACACTGAAAGAGAAAAGATATAAGTAGCATATGTCTATACAGCAAAAACATCATGTTCCTTTGATATTTATTCTAGTTTTGTGAAAATTATCAAACCACTCTTATTGAATGCCACTGATGAAACTAAGGCAGTACTTTACATAGCAGCTTACAGGCTAGAATGCATGTTAATACCCTCCTACTGAGAACAGCTACATCAACTTTCCCTTTAGCTCTGTGGCTGATGCCCTCAAGTTCAAACTGACTGAAGAAACCCAGAGGAGAGTATTGGGAAATAGAGAAGGTAAGGAAAAAGGGAGAAAAGTGGATTCTCTGGTGTTACTGTGTATTAGCTAAAAGAGCATATGACTAGATACCCAGAGGCCCCAACCCAGTTCTGCTGATCATCATGCTCCTCTATAGGAGCCCTTATGACAACCTGGGTTCCTGCAGACAGATGTATACTTCTAGGCAAGTCATACACTTTTCATCTCCAAGGCATTGTCCACACTGACACTTAAATATCACCATACAAATCACTTGGAGTCCTTTTAAAATGCAAATTCTAATTCACTAGGTCTAGGATGAAGTCTGAAATTGTGTATTTCTGGCAAGCTGTAAGAAGGATTTCTATGCTGCTGATCTCTGGACCACTCTTTGAGTAGGAAGGCTGTCAACTGTGATGGAAAGGCCCCCCAGAGTTGTGTACTGTACAACCTGCACAAACACATTGGCCCAGTCATCAGCACTCTGGGTAACGGAAGCTGTGTTGCCTACCATGCATTTCGTAAACTTCTTTCAACCACCCAAAGAAAAAACAAAACAAAGATTTACTTCTTTCACATACCACATTTACCCCCTACCCTCCCAAAAACAAGCTCCTGCTAGCCTAATTTTCTACTCTAATTCAAAGGAGAAATCAAGGAAGCTTGGTTTTTGTTTTTTAATTGTACGCAATAGCAAGACCATTTTCTATTTGCCCTGGAGTTCAATTGTACCATTTATTTAGCTACTTTCTGTACTCAAAAGGACTAGTTACTCACCAACACTAGAATAGGGCCAGGTGTCTTTTCTTTAAATACATTTTCTATTATTTTAAATGTTGTCTGGTGTTCTCCACTTTGCTTTCTATGGGCAACTGAAATCAGACATATTTTCTGGAACTAACAAGATCCCAAGGTCCAATTTTAACTGCCTCATATGAAGTGAAATATATTAAAGCCCCACCTCCATCTAGATATGTCCCAAGGATTATTACTCTCATTTCTTTCAAGGAGACTAAATTACTCACACTTTATAAAACAGGGTTACAAATATGATATTAAAACCATCTTCAGGTCCTCTGCTTGCTACCTGTCTCGGTGTTCATTCTTAACTGGCATAGAGTAGAGTTTTCAGTGTTAAAGCCCTAATCTTCCACAACTGACACACAATAGGAGGTCCAACATAAGTAAAATGATTCCAAAGCTATGGAAGACTCAGTTTAATTGCATCCCAGAGCAGATTTTTGCTTCAGGCCATGATGGAGTAAGAGGAATCACATTTATTCTCCAGCCTTACACAATTAAAAACATGGACAAAATATAAGAAACAATATTTTTCAGATATTGGACAACAGGCATCTCAAGGCAGTTATCCTGAAGAGAAGATAAGCAAACACTCAATTGTGAGGAAACGGCTCGTGCAATTGTCAGGTGCTGTCAAGTCCCAAATCCATGGGTCGAGGACAGGCTGATGAGCTTTGCTAGCTCACATGGTTGCAAGGTCTGACCACCCGAAAAACCTACAGGTCAGGTGACAACCTGGAGGCCTCCGCTGGCTTATGTCCCAAGAACTGGAGTCAGACATGGGGGGAGAGACAGTGGCATCACTAAGATTGGTGTCACCCAGTGTGGTAACTCATGGTGTCACCTCCCCATGCTAATTACCACAATATTGTAGCTAAAACGCCAGAAAATTTGGCAAAATTGCCAATTATATAAACACCGACAACAATGAAAACAACAGTATGTGGTCATAGCGTGTGCAGATGAAACCACATGATTCAAAGTGTCATTGTAATTGAGTAATAATGACAGCTTTGACCATAGTGCATTAGAAGGTTCAAAAAGTAAATTAGCATAGAGTTTTAGCCTTGTAGGTATATCGATACATCTAAGTTGGGCTTAGAAAAATTTGTTTGCTGTTATAACTAACTATATGGATATTTTAATAAAAAATAATAAATTTCTGCTGAAATACTGCACAAAAATTTTGTAGGCAGTCATTTTGTTGTCACCCCCTCTGACAATGTCACCCGGTGCAGTCCTTACCCACTGCATCCCCGAGTGACGCCACTGGAGAGAGAGAGAGAAAGTTTTGCCAGAACATCTGTTCATGTACTATATGCAGGCCACACACCCAAGGAAACAACCCTTCCAACTGATTGGTTGCTCACATCAATTCACAAAATGGGAGGTGATTCCATAGTGTCTGCCAAACCACTGAGTTGCCATAACATTAACTATCACAGTAAGGTCTAGAGAACTACTTACTTTAAATTGCTGTTAACTTGTAAAACTTACAGCACACAGATTATTTACCAAAAAGTGGGTTGCAAAACTATTTGAAATAAATACTGATGTCTGGGAGGTAAAGTTATTAACTACTCATCCAAATTATAATAATGTTAGCTAATTCAAAATAAGCCAAAGGAGGACAAAAACGTGTTTACTAAACTTGAACCACTACGTGACACTCAAGGTAGTATATCCAAAAGTAACTCTAACTGCTTATCTCTTATTTTGCCTCAATGATTCCTCCATATTTTCTTTCACAGTTCAGCAACTAGAGCATGAAAGGTGATTCTTCTATTTCTGCTGTTTTTTTCTTTCTTTCTTTTTTTTTAATAACCGACTGATTTAAGTGCTATAAAAGTAGTTGTATTTTAAAGTCTTTATGTACTGTGTAAAATTTTACATTTAAATGTTTAAAATTAAAAATACTATTTTTTTCCTCTTTTAACAATCTCTTCTGTCATTCTCAGTAGCTCTTAGATACATATTTCCATTTGTATGCAATGTCTAAATAAAAGAAAACTGGCTTTCTGTTACTATTATTTTACTTCTGACTATTTGAAACAGGATTGCAATGTGTAGTTTTGCAGTCTCATGATTATTTATGTTTACGGTTTTTTTTCTATACTGTCCAAAGATTATGTCAGAGTGCAGAGATGAACTTTCACCCTGTGATATATTGCTTTAGTGCATACTCAAAAAATCTAGTAGTATTGCTTTATCCATATCTCCTCTACATCAGGCTCACTGCAGATGTGGTGATTTCTTTTTTCCTATGACAAAATGGAGTTAATTCATTTGGTTCACTAGTACAAAGTACATGGAATTTTTCACAGGCAGTTAAAGTGACAGCAAAATATACAACCCTTGCTTCAGCCTCTTTAGGATGCACATTGTGAGTTGCTTCCTCTGGCACCACTGTGCCAGTGTTGTTTCTATGCTCTGTGACTACAAGGGTAGTTGAATTTCAAGTCACGGATTCTGGATACCAACCAAGCTGGCAAAGGAAAAATAACTCAGCCAGGGCCATTTCACCTACCAGTGATCTCTGTCTGTGAGATAATTCCTCCCTGAGGTTTCTTTCTCTCTGCTACTGTGTTCTTGAAGGCCTGACATAGGACAACAGGCTGGTGCCACTGTCTAAGGTTTCAATTAAGACATGTGAAGATATCAAAGAAGTCAAGAGCAGGCCTCTACAACAATGCCTTGTGTTTTGCTCTCAGCTGTAGTCCAGCGATGGCAAGATACTTGAAAAATGTGGTTCATTAATCCTCACAACAGTCCCCAGAGTTTGAAGAGACAGACATGGAGCCAGCAACAGGATCAGGCTTGAATAGTTTCTCTGTTGGGTTGTGTACATTTGTAGCTGACTGTGAAATCTATGTGGGCACATTGAACCCTATGGTTAACCTCATGGTGCAAATGTGTTGATCAAAGGCACTCTGTCAGTATCTGATAAAGAGCCATGTAAGAGCACTGAAGACATTTCCTTCTGGTTAACAACTCTGATTACGGGGGCTCCTGGAGTGACTTTTCCTGTAAGCAGTCAAGCAGGTCCCAAGGTTCCAGCTGTAGCTATAGGGTTTCCCAATGGCAGAGTTTCCTGTTGCTGAAGGCTTCTTTCACAGCTTGTAAATCAGTAGCCTGTAAATCAACAGATTGAGCTACTACTGTTTAAAACAGTTTCCTCAACAAGCGTCCTTCTGGTTCTGTTTTCATATATCAAGAGCATAAAAAAAGTGTCCAGATTTTAACACCTGGACCGAGGGGTGCTCAGCAGGAGAAGTATGTTGCACCAAGCTCTACAGTTTTGTTTTTATTTCAGTGGAAGAAGGATTTACTGGCTAACAGCAAGAAGCATTTACTTGGATAAATGATAGGGGCTTATTTTGGGAAAGTTGAAAATTACAAATGCTGTATCTTAGGAATTTTTAATATCTGATAAGGAATATAAAGCTAAAAGCAGGATGAAAATCAAGATATTTTTCTGTGTTTTATTTTACTGTATTAAACACATAGATAATATCTTGAAATTTATCTGATGTGCTGAATCCAACTATTTGAACATCCTATGTGACTTAATGTCTATTGAAACAGGTAAACATTAAGAGAACTAGTTAATTACAGACAACCTTCTGTTATCAATGATCATTTTCACAGAATAAGGCATCAAGAAGCTATAATTCAAAATGTGTCAAACTGCTAAATTCTTGGCTTCACGTATTTTCCTAAGGTGTTGTACATGGCAATTGAAAAATAAAAACTCACTGCCATCAAATCAATTCCAACTCATAGTGACCCTACAGGACAGAGCAGAACTGCCCCATAGTGTTTCCAAGGCTGCAAATCTTTGTAGGAGCAGACTGCCACCTCTCTCCCACAGAGTTGCTGGTGGGTTTGAACCACTGACCTTTCAGTTAACAGCCTTAACAGCTTAACATTGCTCCATGAGGGCTCCTTTTAGATGGTGTCATGGATTGAATTATGTCCACCCAAAAATGTGTGTATCAGTTTGGCTGGGCCATGATTCCTGGTATTGTGTGATTTTCCTATGTGTTACAACACATACGATGTTACTGAGGGAGGATGGGCGGCAGTTGTGTTAATGAGGGAGGACTCAGTCTGCAAGACTGGATTGTGTCCTGAGGCAATCTCTTGAGATATAAAAGACAGAAGTGAGCAGAGAGTCGGGGCGGGGGGTGGGGCGGCTCATAAAACCAAGAAAGCAGTGCCAGGATCAGAGCGCATCCTTTGGACCGGGGTCCCTGGGCGAAGAAGCTCCTAATCCAGGGGAACATTGATGAGAAGGCCAACAGAGAGAGAAGCTGATGCCCTGAATTTGGACTTTTAGCCTACTTTACCGTGAGGAAATAAATTTCTCTTTGTTAAAGCCATCTCCTTGTGGTATTTCTGTTATAGCAGCACTAGATGACTAAGACAGATGGCAATACAAAAAACAAACAGACAAAAAACTCCATTGTTGTCGAGTCTATTCTGACTATAGGGACCCTACAGGACAGAGTAGAACTGCCTCATAGGAGTGGCTGGTGGATTTGAACTGCCGACGTTTTGGTTAGCAGCCAAGCTCTTAACCATTACACCACCAGGGCTCCTTAAATGGCAATAGCAGGTACCAAATACTCCATAAAATATCATGATAGGTTTTTAATCATTGGTTGTCTATTCTAGAGGGAAGTAATTCTGTGTGAGATATTTGTAGATTTTGATGCTATGTTCAATGTCAACATTGAGCATTGATGATGGGTATAAAAGAAAATTAATAATTACATTTTACCCTAATCGCTATACTTTGTCGTTGCTGTTAAGTGCTGTCAAGTCAGTTCTGACTCACAACTACCCTATGTACAACAGAATGTAACACTGCCCGGTCCTGTGCCATCCTCACAATGGTTGCTATGGTTGAGCCATCTTTGTAACCACTTAGTCTCTATACTGAGTGGAGCAAAATTTACAGGAAACTTAATCGATGTCCCTTCTCAGGAATCTGGAACTATGAATACATTGATTCTCTATATATGGTTGACCCTAAACTCTACACTGCTCACACGCTACTAGTACACAGCCATGCCCTTGGGGGACTTGGTCTAACTTCCTAGAATAGGAATTGCAATTCCCTAGGGGAATACTGCCCAGGGAAGGTCAAATTTAACTACAATCGCATACGGACCATAACTTACTCACAGGGAAAAATCTGTTTTCTATTAGCATGAAAGACCTGAGACCCTCAAAAGAGTTAAAGGAACTCAGTGCAATGGTGGGTGGAGATAGCAAGGAAACTATCCCAGACCTTTGGGGAAAGGAAGGTACTGGTTAAGGGAAATATCCCTCCCTAATGAGGAAGGAGTGAGAGTCACAGTTAGCATCCAGAGGTTACCATCTGTCTTAGTCTGGGTTCTCTGGAAGAGCAAAACCAGTGAAGTGTATATATAAAAA
>NW_004443948.1:1261189-1277690 GCF_000243295.1 Trichechus manatus latirostris | reverse complement strand
AATGATATTGATTCTAAGGTTAATTAAAATAAATAAATGACACCCAGAAATCGATAAGTAAAAGTAGGAATGGAAAAGGATAACAGATAATGGGCAAAAATTATTCTTGCACTTTTGTTGGTTGTTAACTTCATATATCCAAGGCATAGCTAATTGGTAAAGTTTACATGATTAAACAGAACAGCCCGTACATTTTCTGTACTTGAGCAATATGTGTAATATAAGCACATTATCATAAAAACAAACAAAAAATGTTCTGTGTATTAGCAGAGGCATAGAAAGGAAGGATATTTATGATATTCTTTATATTAAAATGAACATTTTACTTTTGAATTAAAAAATTTTTTGCATAGGTTGGAAGTTTGTCTTGAAGCAAAGAAAAACATTTTCACTATAAAAAAACTTGTAAGTGTCCAAATATGACTATTTAAAAACAATATGAAAGATGCTGGCCAAACCAATATTTTACTTAATACTTCAATTTTGCTTTGCATGAGGCTGGCCTAAAGCCAAGTATAAAAAGTTTAGAAAGGCAATATTAATTATGCCAAGATTATAGTTAAATTTTTCTATACGACATTTAACTCTGTTCAGATGTCACCTAATTATGCAACCAGTCATCCTAAAAATGTCAGCCTTGAGTAAAGGAGAATGGGTGGATTCCTACAAACTTCATTCCCACCTCTCAAAAGCACCTTCAAAGTGCATGGTGGGCCAGTATCCTCACATCTTACTGTAATATAAAGCATTTCTCCACAAGGACTCTTGGCTAAAATTTTCTTTCGCTGCTTATGTAAAACAGGTATTTAAAATGAAGACCTTAAAAATAAAAATTAATGCAAATTCTCCCATATGCTAAGATATTTATAAACAGACTATATGGCAAACATGCAAAAAAATGTATATAGAATACAATTAATGAGCTAATAGGAATTTTTGGCAGTAGAAGTGCTCTAGCATCTGTTAGAACATTTATGATTTTCCCTACAATACAGTATTCAAGAACAGCCTAATCTGAATTCACAATCCAAATACAGTACAAATTATACCTCCTTTTCAATTGTCTATTGGCTAGTTCCTTTTTAGCCTCCTCTGCAGTACAAATAATAGTTTGTAGTGATTAAAGAGGCACAATGGTTAATCTGATATTAACAGTACTGTTGGAATGTTAGTAGTATCACTTAGGGGCTTTTATTTTTACTCAATAAGTGTGTTTTTGTGATCTTATATTTTGATTATTTTAGTACAACTGCTGTATAAAGTTGTACTTATCTATAGTGTATTTCTTAGGCAATTAAAATTTTTACCTGCTAAAAAGTCAAAACCTTAACCTATGTTTTTCTAGGAATTCAAGGATTTCCTTATATTTTACAGAACTTAAAAATTTGGGTCATTTATTGAGCACCTATTATATGCCAAACTGTGAAAAGAACTCTATATCAGAATAGCAACAAAAACTTAGTTGCGTACTGTAGAAAATACATGGCTCTTCAAAATTTCTTTTTCAATAAAATCCAAGGCAACATTGTTGGCTAGTCCTTTAAAATCTTAGAGTGTCTCCCCAGAAATAGGAGTCTTCTCATTTTTTTCTTTTACGTTTGATCATTTAGGAGAGCTCTATGTCTACCCTAATAATTTTTACCAAGATATATCTGTGTGTAGTCCCTAAATGATCATAAGGATTCAAAATGTACTCAGCATTCACAGCCACATTACACTTCTCAAAGACGTAATCCAAGGAGAGAAAAAACAAATTTAAGCAAATTCATAAACAGAATGGTAACTAAAATAAAGGATTTAAGTCTGAAAGAAGTTAGGTTTCTATACTTCACAATCTCACATTTCTTATGCATACTAAAGGACTCTTAATGGAGGAGAGAACTATTGTACACTCAGAAAATACAAAGTAACTTTCTACTTATTGTATTATTTTGTTTAAATACATCCATATGAATGAAATGATTTTACCACAGTGCATTCACTTATTTTGGCTCTTGCCCTCTTGTGGCATCCAGGATCCGGGTTGAAAGGTTTTACCAGTGCTGGTGGGATCCTCTGAGGGCTCTTCCTTTCCAAAGTATGGAGCAGAGGCATGCCCTTTAATTTTAGTTTGAACCGGTGGAGCCAAGAGTTCGTCTTTACTTAGGAGTTTTTCTTTTTCATAAATATCTTTGCCTTTTATTTTTGTTTCTTCTCTATATTTTTCATTCTTTAAGATTTCCTGCATGGAAGAAAAAATTAAATTTCAATTAGGAAAAAAATATATAGGTTTTTATGAAAATAAAATAGCCAATAAAAATAAAATATATATAGAGATTTACTGCAAGGAAATAGCTCACACAATTGTAGGGTCTGGCAAGTGCTGAATCTGGGGGTCAGGTGGCAGGCTAAAGGCTTCTACTGGCTCACGTGGTTGCCCGGGCTGACAAACTCAAAATCTTCAGGTCAGGCAGCATGCTGAAGACTTCTGCAGGCTTACATAACCAAGAACTGGAGGTCAGGGGTCAAGAAGACGGCGGGGTTGAGAGAGCTTGAGCCTTGCCAGAACATCCATTTATATACTGGAGCCAGGCCATACCCGCAAGGAAACTACCCTTTCAACTGTTTGGCTGATCACATCAGATCACATCATGGAGATGATTACATTATATAATATTATAGAAGAGCAATTTGTCCACTGAGAATCATAGCCTAGCCAGGTTGACACATAACATTAACCATCACACCATCATCAAAAAGGGGAAGGCACTGCGGAGTGGAATCAAAATCCATAATAAATTTATGTAAGAAGACTGGCTATATCCGAGGGCTTAAGTTTGTGAACGGCAATAATGATAAGTGTTTCCATCTTTTAGTTCTTCCCATGCTAATATTTGTCTAATTGAGTTCTCCCTCCTTCTCAAACCCTCTCCACACCTATACCTGCCATTTCAGGTAGTTATCAGCACCCTTCAGAACTCCCATTCTTTGAGAACAATTTCTCTTACATCCTCCGTTTTTTATTCAACATTTGGTCCACATGCAAGCTTTAAAAGAAATAAGTTTCCTCTTAGTTCAACTCATCCATGAAAATCTTTATTGCCACCTTTCATGCTCAGTCCCCACAAACAGGGGCCTGTCTATGGAAAATAGTGCCTATAGTAATTGGATTTAAATTGCTGAATGATCTCTCACAGCTAGCGATGGAAACTGTGATAGCCAATAGAGCTGTTCATTAGTGCTCCTACTCAAGCAGGGCCCCGAGCATGTGCCCTAACTGCCATACCTTAGTTATGCCTCTGCCCACGTATACAAGATATAGGGTTGCTCTCTATTTATTCCTCTCATTATAAGTGGGTCAAAGCTTTTGCCATGTTGTTGTTATTTAATAACCTCTCTTTATGACATTATTCATATCTGTTTATAGCCATGATATCTCTGACTCATTGCAGTCACTATCAAAACTACTCTTCTTAATTGATGAGCGTCCCACCAATATTCCTTGTCACAGTTATTTTTTGATCCCCGTATTTATCTAATTGCCAAATACCAAACTCTGCATTAAATATATTTCATGCTTTCATAATATCTCACATTTCTCCCATTATAATCAATCTGATTAACATAGCTGGCTATATATCTGCTAGGTAAGTCACATCTTTCACTTTGTCCATGTCAATCCCATCAGAGACTTCGTAGAGGTAAGAAGAGGGTGGGGTAAACAATTGTAATAATAAGAATCTATCCTATCTATTCTAAACTTTAGAATTGGCAATCCTAACCACCTACATTTTGGGTGAGACACAGCATTATAATGATTTAATCAAAACTATAGCCTAAGAGGAGTCAGTGGGTGGCACAAATAGTTAAGCACTCGACTACTAGCTACAAGGTTGGCCGTTCGAACTCACCCAGAGGTTCTACAGAAGACTAGTTTGGCAGTCTGCTTCTGAAAGATCACAGCCTTGAAAACCTTATGGAGCAGTTCTCTGCTGCACACGTGTGGTCACCATGAGTCAGAATCGACTTGGCAGCAACTAACAACAACAACGACATAGCATAAGAGCTGATACCAATTTCTCTGGACAGCAAGAAAAAAACAACCAGGGGAAAACAGTGACAACCTACAGGATTTTTTGGTAATTAAGTCAGGTTCAGGCAATATGAGAAAAGAAACTAATTCTGTATACCAGCTTGATGGTGGGAAAATGTACCTAGATGATACAAGGCTAAAACAAAATAAAACAAAGATATCTCTTCCCTGTCCACAGTCTCTATTGGAAATTTGTAAAGACAGAGAAGAAGAGAATATCAATGAGTATCTGGCTAGATTCTGAAACATTGCTTAAGTTACAGAAAATGTAATCTCAGGGAGCTGAAAGGGAAAAAGAGGGCTTCTAGTAAGATAAATTTGCCACGCAGAGCGTGAACACCTATGGAGAACACCCTCCCTCTGCAGGCTTCAATATTTTTTTTTTCAACTTTTTTTTATTTTTGTAGAAATATAGATAACACGATATTTTACAATTCATTTAATCTTTTTTAAGTGTGCAAATTAGTGGAACTAAGGGCTTAAATTTAAATAAAATTTGAAATGGTAGCTAAGTCAGCCACTCCTTTACAACAGTCACACACCAGAGGCCCCTATCCTATTATCAAGCTCCCTACAATTAATATAGATCACCAAAACATTATTTTCATTGTTATCAGAATTTCTGCAAGTCTCAGATTTTAGAGATCTTACCATAAAAACATTTCTGGTACAGTTTCATGTAACTTACATACAGCTATCATTGCTTAATTACAAGTGTCACAGCTTTATGTATTAATAGATACAGGATATGTTATTGAATTTTTACAAAAAATTTCCTATGGGGTGAGTACTATCATCTTCTTATCTTACAAATGAAGATGTCGATGATAAGTAGTTCAGTGTACCTAACGGTATTAATATAGGGTCGCTATAAGTCAGAATCCACTCCACGGCAATGAGTTTGGTTTTTTGGTTTTTAACCTATTAATAAGTGAAGCAAAGATTTAATCCTAGTTTTCCTGGTTCTAGATACTGAAACATACTGTGCACCATATGAAGATAACCTACTAAGTGTAATTCACTGTAAAGTAAATATTATTTAACAATAGATAATGATGACAAAATTTTCATTTATTTAATCGTAAATTATAATAATACAAGTGTAGTGTCACTATTAAGGGAGAAAAATATATTAGCCTCTGTACTTGAAATTGACCAAACAATACTGGCAGATTCATAAAAGAATGTTAGTGAACAGAAGCTAAACCAGTGAGAATGAAGATGATATAAAACCTAAATATTATATCATATGAAGAATGTCTTGAGGGACTGAGAGAACATATATCTAAGAAGTATAGACTTATAATGGTAGACATTGGGCAAATGCTCAAGGGAGAGAAGAGAGCTAATATTTGAGTTAGATAGCTTCAGGAGATAAAGCTAGAACTAAGAAGTAGTGGATATGGAAAATCAAATTTTCCTCAAAACAAAAACAAAATTTGAGTTGGTAAACTTGAAAAGATCTAAGTCATGATTGGTTAATTTCTCTCACTGGAGGCATGTTACCCAAGTGGGTGATCAACTATCAGTACCTTGGAGAATAAAAGTCCTTCCTAAAATGGAAGCTTGCAACAGTGTAAAATAATGTACTTTTAACAGATAAAACATGACCACAATAATAAACCAAAAGTTAAAATTTTTCTTCAAGTAACACATGCAGCTTCCACTCACATTTTACTTGACAAATCAAGTCACATACCCATACTGAACTGCAAGTCAGTTATCCTATGCACCCAAAAGGAAGAAGACATGAGAAATTTTGATGTACAGTGTTAATGACTACTGTAATTAATCTACGGAGCACCGTCAGATCTTGACTATTGAGGCATCCTACTCAAGAATATTCTATGCCTGGAAAATGTATCAAAATTGTATATCATCTCTTTAACTCTTTTAATAGTATGTATATTCCTTTAAATACCTCTTGCACAGTTTTTTGTTATGTTTACTCCTTGGTGCTGCCATTTTGTTACTCATGTAAATGCGATTTCTGATTGGTTGTATTTTACATAATGAAAATTATGATTTTGTTTTATTTTTTGTACTAGCCATATTGTTAAAGTTTATTATTGTTATTTGTGACTTTTTATGTGTTTCCCTTGGATTTTCTGGGCTCACGATAATTTCATGAGAAAATAATAATATATTAGCTTATATTTAAGTCCAGATTTCTGTAAGTATGTGTGACCAGAATTGGTATCCAATAGTTCCTTGCTTCATTCATTCATTCATTAAACATCTAATTAGTATTTAACATGAAAAGGATATTATTTTACACACTACAGATAGAAAGATGAATGAAACAGAGTAAGTATTTGCACTGAGGAATTCATTTTATATAAGCAGATATATTAATGAATAAAATCCTATATGGAAGGCAAAATAAGGTCATCTGAAAAAACCTAAAAAAATCATGTCAGATTTAGCATTGAAATTTATCAATAACTAAGTACATAACTATGGCAATGTTCCAAGATCAGTTAATGTCATTTTATAAATTATGGAAAATAAATATATTTGTATTTTTAAATGTTTGTGTAATTTTTCAACACATATGTTTACCTTTTGCAAACTATTAGTTTCAAAAGATCATGGACAGTGTGACTTTCTTTTAAATTCTCTGAAGCAGCATCTAGAATTATTACATTAACAGTGAAGTCTCAATTAATTGTAACTAAATTTGTTAAGAGCCTGGTTTGTACTTGATTGGAGCTCGGGACATCCCTAGGACAAATGAGAGATTATTGAGAACTAAGAAGCAGAGATAGGAAAATCTTAGCAGGTATTCATAGTTTTCAAATTATCACTACTAAGGAGAGAGATTTCCTTGATAAGTCTGTGTCTACTTGCCCAAGTCTCCTAGATTATGAAACTAATTTTTTAGTTTCATGACTGAAGCAAGTTACCCAGAAAAATTCAAGGACATTTAGAAATATCTGCTTTGCCAGGACCAATTTTGACGTATCTTCGCTTGGCAGGACGTGACCTTTGCCAGTTGCAAGGGGCTCACCATTCTCCTACCTCTGTTTCAGAAGCCTGAGGGTGATTTGAGGACAGTTGCTTTTTCACTTCCCTAGAGAATCTTGTTAAATTGAGAATAAAATAATCACCATAAATCATACATGATATCTTGAGACTCAACATTTTTCATATAACTCAGGGGCTACTCACATCGTGACACTTGAATGGCGTACTATAATAAGGTACATGAACCTCCAATTATCAGATTAGGGTGGTCTCAGAAGAGGGTAAGAATTTTTTAAATTGCTATATATGGCTAGTAAATTGTTATTAAACACTGGGGCAAGAGGGCAGAAAAGCTGCACCATATTAGTTCCCATTCGTTTCATTATATTGAAATTCTAGTCAATTGTGATAGAAATACAGATAAAATCGCACAAACTGACCAATGAATGAAAAACACATACTGAATCAGGTCTTTGATCAAAGGTTATGTTTCTCCATTCTTTGCATCAACATTATTATAGAGGACCCAGTGACACATTCAAAACTAATACCTCCGATAAATATACCTTTTCTTTAGTTGTATAGGTCTTTAAGGTCAGTTATTTTTGTCAACTGTCAAAGATGTATATATGCTGAATCTATACACATACCTACACTCCAGAAAAATCATACTTCAATTTTGCTTAAATTCTTATTAGAGTTTTAGAGAAAGAAACCAGAAGCTAAACCCATTGTGACTGAATTGATTCTGACTCATAGTGACCCTATAGGACAGAGTAGAACTGTCCCATAGGGTTTCCAAGGCTGTAATATTTATGGCAGCAGACTGCCACATCTCTCTTCCACAGAGCAGCTGGTGGGCTCAAACTACGACCTTTCAGTTAGCAGCTGAGTGCTTAACCACTGCACCAACAGGATTCCTTGTTTAGTGAAAGAGCTCATTTAAAAAGATCTAAGTATTTGTTCAACAAAATAACCACTTTGCTTTTATGTGCTTTTTACTTATACTAAAATTAGAAAGAGTCAATTGCTAAATATTGTTTTTTATGGCCGTGACTTGAAAATTCATTAAGGAAACAGAACTCAAAACCCTGAGTTCAAAACTCTCCACCTCCATTTTACCTATTCTCATTTGTCATTCATGGAGCTTCTAAAACTTTTCTCAATCTGCTTTCCAAGTTAATCTCCCACTATTCTCTTTTACTAACATTTACATTAAAATCAAACTGATTTACTTATTATTTCCTGCACATGCCTTATATTTTCTCACCTCTCCCCTTTTTTCCAGCAATATATAGAATCAGAATATTTTGAAAACCATACTCAACTTTTATGAACTCTTTAAAATATCTTATTTATGAATTTCCAGAAATCCACTTGAAACCATAGTGATCTCCCTTTTTCTGCACTTCATAGAACTTGGTATACAGTGCTTCTCAACCTTTTTCATGCCATGATATACATAAAAAAATATTAGAATTGTACAGCACAATGAGGTTAGCCAACATGCCTGTTCACAGGACTGGTGGAAAACTAAATGTTGTTGTCTGCTGCCAAATCAGTCCCTGACTCATGGTGACCCCTTGTGTTACAGAGTACAAGTACTCTATAGGGTTTTCTTGGTTGTAGTCTTTATGGAAGCAGTTGGCCAAGCTTCTCTTCTGTGAAGCTACTGAGTGAGTTCGAACTGTTAAACTTTGGGTTAGTAGCTGATCGCTTGTGTCACCCAGGCACCTCCCTATTTGCAGGACTGGAGGCAAACTAAATAGAACCTCCAAATGCTCTAGATGCTACAATGCGAGACAATAAAATTAACATGGCTCAGCTGTAAACAGGTATGCCTATAGGAAAAAGCTAGATTCTACATCAATTAGTTGACAATTTGTCACGGGCTGTCTTATATCATGACTTGTATTATTCTTTATATCATCATGAACTCCTCTTGCCCTGTTCCTGAACAGATCTCACACTTTTTAAAAGTAGAGATTATGTTTTATAATTGTTTTAATTGTGATAGTCGTTGGAATTTTGCACAACACTCAGAAGATTCTCAATATACATTATATGTTTATTTTCATGCTCTTCTCTAAGCAGCTTACATTTACTAGCAACAACTATGTATCAGGGGATTTAGTTTCTAATTACATTTAGAGATTGTGAATCAACTCCACGGTCTATTGCATCTGATGTTGTTGACTTCCGATTATGCCCTTTTAAAGTCGTCAGAAGTAAGAATCAATATAGTCATTTGTTTGAGGGGAGTTATGACTGACTTAGTTACTAATTGATTTTGATGTATGGATTATATTTTATCACACAAAATCACTTTATCTTCAATTGACCCTAATGATTCAGTTATTTTTAATTATAGTGTCACAGCCATGATAAGGCAATGTCTTGATATTTGTTGTTCTTTGCAGAATCTCTATTGCACTTGTTAAAATAATTGCTTCTGAAATCCATCATTTTCCTCTAAGTAATTCTAAGTGATTTACTGGTTTATATAAGCAAGTTCAGTACACTAAATATCATTGTGATTGGTTACCATGCTTAGTTAAACTAAAGATCAGCTCACCAACCAAGATTCTGTCTATAATCTATGACGTACTGACAAAAATAAAAAAGAAATTTATTAATTTTAAAGTAATTTTTGAGAATAATATAGTCTTTTAAAACCAATATGGAGACAATTCAAAATTTAAGCCTATTTTCTAAGGTCTAGCACCCCATATTTTGTGGTTTCTGTCGCATTTTTTAATTTTATAACTCAATTATTTACTATAAAAAAATATATAAATGAATTTATACATGCAGTCCTTCAGGCAATTTAGCTAAAGCATGCCAATGTAGAATGCTTTTTCATCCTGGTGTATTTACCTCTGTCTTATAGCCTTATTCTGAATATTTGCTGGCTGTTGCTCATGAGCATCATAATTTTAAACCTGTGATCTGATTTTATAGTGTGTATTGACTCAAAAAGGTTAAGCTTAAATTATTAGTTTACACTGTATAGCAATAACTGTATAACTTAGGAATTAGATATTCAAGTAAAAACATTTCTATTAGCAAGAAACAGTGACGGTGACTGAGAAAAAATGGGTATTTTCTTACTTTAATTTGCTAACCCCCCAAGTGTGCTAAAAATTCAATCACTGTTTCCACATAAATTTGCTACTCATTTTAGTTCTACAATCATTGATGAGACACATGCAATAAAATAAATCACCCAAATGAGAGAAAAGTTTAGGAACAAATATGGAAAAATATTCTGGTACTAGTTTTAAAAAAAAAAAAACAACAACTAAAGTTGATTTCACCTAAATAATCACATAGAATGGAACTGTTGTGTTTGTTTCTATGTTGTTGTTGTTGTTAGGTGTCTTTGAGTTGCTTCCAACTCACAGTAACCCCATGTACAACAGAATGAAACACTGCCCAGTCCTGCTCCATTCTCACAATTGTTTTTATGCTTGAACCCATTGTTGCAGCCACTATGTCATTGCATCGCGTTGAGGGTCTTCCTCTTCTTCGCTGACCCTGTTCTTTACCAAGCATGATGTCCTTCTCCAGGGACTGATCCCTCCTGATAACATGTTCAAAGTATGTGAGACAAAGTCTCACCATCCTTGCTTCTGAGGAATTTCTGGTTGTACTTCTACTAAGAAAGATTCGTTTGTTCTTTTGGCAGTCCATGGTATAGTCAATATTCTTCACCAACACCATAATTCAAGGCATCAATTCTTCTTTGGTCTTTCTTATTTATCATCCAGCTTTCTCATTCATATGAGGTGATTGAAAAAAGCATGGCTTGAGTCAGACACACCTTAGTCCTCAAGGTGACATCTTTGCTTTTTAACGCTTAAAAGAGGTCTTTTGCAGCAGATTTACCTGATGCAATGTGTCTTTTGATTTCTCAACTGCTGCTTCCATGGGTGCTGATTTACAGATCCAAGTAAAATGAAAGCCTTGACAACTTCAATCTTTTCTCTGTTTATCATGATGTTGCTTATTGGTCCAGTTGTGAGAATTTTTGTTTTCTTTATGTTGAGGTGTAATCCATATTCAAGGCTGTGGTCTTTGATCTTCATCAGTAACTGCTTCAAGTCCTCTTCACTTTCAGCAAGCAAGATTGTGTCATCTGCATAAGGCAGGTTGTTAATGAATCTTCCTCCAACCTGATGTAGTGTTCTTACAGTCCGTCTTCTCGTATTGTTTGCTCAGCATAAAGACTGAATAAATATGGTGAAAGGATACAACCCTGATGCACACTTTTCCTGATTTTAAACCACAGGGTATCACCTTGTTTTGTTTGAATGACTGCCTCTTGACCTACGTACAGGTTCCTCATGAGCACAATTAAGTGTTCTGGCATACCCAGAACACTTTTAGTGTTTCTATAATGACCTCAAATCCCAAAAGATATGTCACTACTATGCTTTCAAAATACATATTATAAGCACTTATAATATAAACTTAGAAATAGAAATGTGTCTGCTTTTGTGAGGCTCTCTAACGTGAACTTTAAGTCATTAGACACTTGTAAGCTGTAAGAAAGTAATTTAGAAAATTTTTTAACATAGGCATAAAACATAGAAGTATGTGAAGAATGTAGTAAACAACCTTCAAGTCAAGTTGACTTTAAGCTGACATATTGTGATAAAAGAAGACAAAATCTTTGTAAACCAACCTTGAGACATAAACTGAACAACCTCCCTAATCTCTAATCTTGAAGAAAAAATGTCATTCAGCTAATACGTAATCCTGAAGAAAACGCATAACATACTAGTCTTTTACATTGGACTGGACCTTGTCATATGGAGCCAAGGTGAGAAATTCACATATAAACACTAAATTTCTGCTCACTCACTGAGAGAAGTCAGAGATGGAACTAAGATTCCGTCCCCTGTCACTGACGTTGGACCCTATCCACAGGGACCTACACCAAATTTGAGCTGTGGTTAAGCCTTCTTCCCGAGATCTTTCCTAAAAGGTAAAATCCTAAAGTCTAAAGATTTGGACTCCAGCCATTGACCTAACATTGTAAATGTGATAGTTAATTCTGATTCTCCAGTTCTAAATGAATGTTGTGAGGTCTTGCATATGTGCCTTGCCATGACTACCTTGCAATAAACTAAACAAATTTACACATGACAAGCCTGAGTATCTCCCTATTGATTTGTAAGATATTAAAGTCTACATAACAGGAAGGTTTCCAATTTATAAAGGAACAACTTCTCCACCAACAATTATTTGGATGAGAGGATCCCGCCATTTTGTAAAACTTGAGGGATATTTTTCATAATTCACAATACAAAAACTAAATGCATATAATTCAAACATTGTAGTTATACTTCTCAATGGACAACATAATGAAGTACAATTAACTTGCAATTCATCAGATTCTATCCATATTTTTATCCATTAATAAAACAAACTATAAAACTTTCATAAAGTGAAAACCATTTTTTTTTTTAATGCTCATTTTCCTGCTCCAGGTCTTAATCACTGTATCATTCAGAACTCAGTCAAGAAAACAGAAGCCACTCTATGCAATCAAAGCATAAATGATTTAATATAAATTTAGATAATTATTATAAGAACTTATAGAGTGGAAGTTAGTGAAATGCCCATTAAAGTCAAGTAAGCTGCTGCCAGGGTATTGGTGGTTCAGTGGTAGAATTCTTCCCTTTCATGTGGGAGACCGAGGTTTGATTCCCAGATGAACCATCACACATTTGTCAAGGGAGGCTTGTGTGATGCGATGATGCAGAACAGGTTACTGCAGAGCTTCCAGACTAAGACGAACTAGAAAGAAAGGTCTGGTGATCTACTTCTAAAAAATCAGCCTAAGAAAACCCTGAGGTTCACAAATGGTCGGATCTGAAGCCCATTGTGGGGATATGCAGGACCAGGCAACATTTCCTTCTGTTGTGCATGGAGGCTTACTCAATGGCAGCTAACAACAACAGCAAGCTGTTCTCAAATGTTAGAAGAGCAGTCATTGGGGTGGGGCCAAGATTGCGGAGTAGTCAGATGCTTCCGGTGGACCCTCTTACAACAAAGACCTGAAAAGTGATTCAAATATATATGGCAATCTGGGAGCCCTGAACATCAAAGGCAGAGTTGAGGAACCGGACTGAGTGGCTGGGGGAGGGAGAGACAGTTTGCAAGTGGTGACGAGTTGCCAGACCTGACCTAGCAGGAGCCAGAGACCTTCAGGCTGGATTAGCTTGGGGTGGCTGGTGAGGCAGGCTAGCAGTGGTGCTCGGGAGGCATTTTCCACATCAAGAGAGAACCAGCAGCTGAGAGTCTACTCGGCCATCCAGAACCAGTGAGAAGCAGTCATCAATTGGCAAAACATAAGTACTTGTGTCTGGCCTACTGCATGGATCAAAAACACCCCACTTAGGGAAAAACCTCTCTCCCACTTACCTCCCCACTCCCTGATCTGCACTGGGTCCCAGACCGGCTTCAGCAATTGCAGAGTCCCCTGGGTGAGAAGTAGGATCTGTCACACACCTGGAGCCATTCTCCCTGCCTTGGAGAGTGAACAAATTAACAAACAGGGGAAAAAATAAACTGCTGGCTCCCCTAAGCCAGGAACCCAGGGTACACACAGCTCCTTTGCCTAGGCACAGGCATAAGGGATCCATGGACTCTGAGTGCCTTTCCCCCACATAGACTTGTGTAGGCCCATCTCAACAGTGTAGGGCCTCATTACCACAGTACAACAGGGTATATACTAGAACCCTAACTTCAACGGTTTCAGCTCTGAAGTGGCAGGTTCTTGATATTTGCACTGCTCTGCCCATTAAGCAGGGTCTTCACCTACCCACATTAGAGGCCTGAGGACTGGTGGCTCCATCCACGCCACCTAGCCAACTGCGAGAGGGGCCCATGAATGAGAGGTTACCCCCAGTCCTTACAGACAACAGCACTGGGTGCTCATAGTCTGGCTGCAAAACCCACCTGCCTATGAGCTCTAAGGATCAGGGTCACGCCTTCTGCCTGGACACTTGCGGGTGGCCATCAACCCCCTGCCTTGCTCAGAGAGTGTCCCCCTGCTGCAGCCAGATGCCTGTGCCTACACCAACCTCCCATGCCTAAGTGATAGCCTACACCACACACTTGGTGGCTATCTACCCGGGCACCTAAGCTGAATCCATACAGGAAGAGTGGACAGACTCTTGAGCTCACATACCTAGTAACAGATCTAACCAACTGGTGACAGGACATTAAAGCTTCAAAGGTGCTAATAATCAAACTAGCTCATACGAGCAGTCTATTTGGGCATATCTAATCAAAACAAGAAGCTAGGAAACAGAAGCAAACATAAAATAAATAAATATAATAACTTATTGTTGGTTCAGAGACAATAGTAAATATCAAATCACATGAAGAGACAATCCATGATGGCTTCAGAAAGCTCCCAAAATAAAGAATCTAGAAATTTTCCTCCTCAGGAATTACCAGAGGCAGAATACCAAAGAATAATATACAGAACTCTTCAAGAAATTAGGAAGCAAATTAAACAAAATGCTGAACATGCAATAGAGGAAATTAAAAAGATTAGAGAAGAGCAAAATGACAAATTGAACAGGCTGCAAGAATCCATAGAGAGACAGCAATCAGAAATCCAGGAGATTAACAACAAAATTGCAGAATTAGACAACTCAGTAGAAAGTCAAAGGAGCAGAACTGAGGCAATGAAAGTCAGAATTAGTGAGACTGAACATAAAGCACTTGACATCAACTTATTTGAGGAAAAATCAGATAAAATGAGTAAAAAAAATGAAGAAACCCTAAGAATTATATGGGAGTCAATCAAGAGAAATAACCTATGAGTGACTGGAGTACCAGAACAGAGTGGAATAACAGAAAATACAGAGAATTGTTGGCAGAAAACTTCCCTGATATTGTGAAAGATGACAAGATATCTATTCAAGATGCTTATCGAACCCCCCATAGGTAGACCCCAAAAGAAAGTCACCAAGACATATTTAATAAAACTTGCCAAAACCAAAGATAGAGAATTTTAAGAGTGGGTAGGGATCAACAAAAAGTCATTTACAAAGGAGAGTCAATAAGAATAAGCTCAGCCTACTGAGCAGAAACTATGCAGGCAAGAAGGGAAGGAGATGACGTATATAAAGCCTTGAAGGAAAACAAAAAACTACCAGCCAAGAATCATATATCCAGCAAAACTGTCCTTCAAATACGATGGCGAAATTAGGGCATTTCCAGATAAACAGAAGCTTAGGGAATTTGCAAAAACCAAACCAAAATTACGAGAAATACAAAAGGGAGTCCTCCAGTTAGAAAATCAGTAACATCAGATAACAACTCAAGACTAGAACACCAGACTTATCAATCCAGATAAGGAAGTCACAAAAGTAAATCAAAGTTAAAACACTGAAAATAGGGAAACACACATATCAGTATATAAAAGATGACAACATTAAAACAAAAAAGAGGGACTTAAAAAATGTAGACAAAGATTTTTCATATGGAGAGGAAGTCAAAACGATATAAAGAAATAAAACACTGGTATAAACTTAGAAAAATAGGGGTAAATATTAAGGTAACCACAAAGGAAACTAACAATCCTACAAGTCAAAATAAAAAACTAGAAAAATGTAAAGACTCAGCAAACACAAATTCAACAAAAGAAAAAGATGAAAAGAAAATACATAAAGAAAAACGACTCAGCACAGAAAATTAAGTGGAACAAAGAAACTGTGAACAACACACAAAAAAAGACGTCAAAATGACAGCACTAAACTCATAGCTATCAATAATTATGATGAAAGTAAATGGACTAACTGCACCAATAAAGAGACAGAGAGTGGCAGATTGGATAAAAAAACATGATCCGTCTTTATGCTGCCTACAAGAGACACACCTTAGACTTAAAGACACAAATAAACTAAAACTCAAAGGATGGACAAAAATACGTCAAGCAAACAACACTCACAAAAGAGCAGGAGTGGCAATATTAATCTCTGACAAAATAGACTTTAAAGTAAAATCCACCAAAAAGAATAAGGAAGGCACTATATAATGACTAAAGGGTCAATACACCAGGAGGACATAACTATAACAAATATTTACGCACCCAACGACATAAAACAAACTCTAACAGCACTGAAAGGAGACATAGACAGTGACACAATAGTAGTAGATGACTTCAATACACCACTTTCAGGGAATGACAGAACATCCAGAAAGAAGCTCAACAAAGACACAGAAGAGATAAGTGCTGCAATCAACCAACTTGATCTCATAGACATATACCGAACACTGCACCCAACAGCAGCCAAGTATACTCTTATCCAATGCACATGGAATATTCTCCAGAATAGACCACATACTAGGCCATAAAGCAAGCCTTAACAGAATCCAAAGCATCAAAATATTACAAAGCATCTTTTCTGACCATAAAGCCATAAAAGTAGAAATCAA
>NW_004443948.1:1256064-1261089 GCF_000243295.1 Trichechus manatus latirostris | reverse complement strand
TGGTGGGAATGTAAAATGGTACAACCACTTTGGAAATCTATTTGGTGCTTCCTTAAAAAGCTAGAAATAGAAGTGCCATACGATCCAGCTATCCCACTCCTAGGAATATATCCTAGAGAAATAAGAGCTGTCACAAGAATAGATATATGCACACCCACGTTCATTGCAGCACTGTTCACAATAGCAAAAAGATGGTAACAACCTAGATGCCCATCAATGGACGAATGGATAAACAAATTATGGTATATCCACACAATGGAATACTATGCAATGATAAAGAACAATGATGAAGCCATGAAACGTTGCATAACATGGTGGAAGCTGGAACTTATTATGCTGAGTGAATTAGGCACAGAAGGACAAATACTGTATAAGACCACTATTATAAGAACTCAGGAAAAGGTTTAAACACAGAAGAAAACATTCTTTGGTGGTTATGGGGGTGGGGAGGGAGGGTGAGGGTTATTTACTAAATGGATAGTAGATAAGAAGCATCTTAGGTGAAGGGAAGGACAGCCCACACTACAGGGGAAGTCAGCACAACTGGACTAAACCAAAGCTAAGAAGTTTCCTGAATACAATCAAATACTTTCAGAGACAGAGTAGCAGGGGTAGGGGTCTGGGGACCATGCTTTCAGGGTACATCTAGGTCTATTTGCATAACAAAGCTTATTAAGAAAATGTTCTGCATCCTACTTTGGTGAGTGGGGTCTGGGGTCTTAAAAGTTTACAAGCAGCCATCTAAGATGCATCAATTGGTCTCATCTACCTGGAGTAAAGGAGAATGACGAACACCAAAGACACAAGGAAAGTATTAGGCCAAGAGCAGAAATGGCCACATAATCCACAGACTTCATCAGTCTGAGACCAGAAGAACTAGATGGTGCCCGGGTACCACCAATGACCACCCTGACAGGGAACACAATGGAGAGTCCCGGATGGAGCAGGAGAAAGGTGAGGTGCAGAACTCAAATTCTAGTAAGAAGATCAGACTTAGTGGTCTAACTGAGACTGCAGGAACCCCGGAAAGCATGGTTCCTGGATTCTCTATCAGCCCAGAACTAAAACAATTTCCGAGGCCAACTCTTCAGACAGGGATTGGACTGGACTGCAGGACATAAAGTGATACTCGTGAGGAGTGTGCCTCTTAGCTCAAGTAGATATAAGAAACCAAAGGCGCAGCTTCTGTCCAGAGGTGAGATGGGAAGGCAGAGAGGGTTAGGAGCTGGTTGAATGGTTATGGGGAATCAGGGGTGGAAAGGAGGAGTGTGCTGTCAGAGAATGGGGTAAGCAATTAGGGTCACATAACAATGGATGTATAAAAATTTTGTATGGGAGACTAACTTGAAATGTAAACTTCATTTAAAGTACAACATTAAAAAAAAAAAAACAAAGCATAGGTAAACCAAATAGCTACATAAAAAAAATGCGGCACTTTAACTCTAACACATACATGTGAAATAGGAAATAATATGCGAAGATAGTTATGGAAGTGATAACACTTCCATAACTTCTGATGTGGCAGAGTTAAAAAGTTGCTACCCAGCAGACGTTGAGGATGTGGATGAGTTGGTACTTGATGGATTATTTCACCCATCCAAATGATCTTCCTGCTGTCATTGAGTTATTCCTGTGCTTAAGAATTTCCTGAGAAGAAATGCCAATATTCTGAAAGGCTGGGAAGAGGTTAAGTGTCGATTACAGTCCAGGTAGAGATACAAACAATCCCACTTACCAGTAAGCAAGAAGGTGAACTGTTCAAGGAGCTCCTTATATTAATGCCAAGTAAATGTGGCAAGTCTGTCATGGAATATGTCAATACATTGTGCATTTCATTGGGATTTGCAAGCAACCTGCTGAGAATGTGGAAACCTGCTTTACTCTGCTATAATTTCAATGCATCTTAGGAACTATCTTTAAATTTTACCTCTTCCTTGGGAATATTTGGTTCTGTAATACTCTTTTGAATTCATAGTAAACATGTTTTATTTCCCTGACTTAATGGAGGATATACATTTCCTAAAGAGACAAATAGGTTCATGCTAAAATCTGCTGATTTTGCATTAAAAGATCAATCCTGTTTAGATTTCATTAAAATAAAATCAGAAGAAAAGGAGATGACAAAATACATAATTCAATATCAAAAAATGAAAGAATAACTAGGCATTAAATAAAACAGAAAATTGATAAATGTATTGTTATCACTGAGACAAATTCACAATCTACAGTCCTTTATAGATTGATGTTTCCAATATAACTGCATGTTACTTCACAAATAATGTAACTCTTACAAGAACAGTATTTTTGGAGGAAATATGAACTACCACTTGTCGAGTTAATAACCTATGAGAGTCAAATAACCTTAAAATATATACCTATTAGGCATATTAGTGATTTTTAATAATTTAAAATTACATAGCATAGTTGTGAGTTGAAATGAAACTCTGACTGATTCTCTGTGGAAAACTCAAGTTGCAAAACAGTCTAATAGAGTCTTTTCCTTAGAAAAGAAAACACACAGACACATGTTTAGAAATAATGGGAATTTTTAGACGAGGGTCTCCATTTTGTGTCCCAGTTTTGTATGAATTTCTCATATGTGGTTAGTACCTTTTTGCAACAAACAGTCTTGTTGAAAGTGCACACTTTGCTTTTGAGAAGCTGTTATTTCTGTGTTGTGGAATAGCACGGTTTATTTCAGAGCATCACAGACATATATCACATAAAAGAATATCACTAGTTTCTTCTACCTGGCTATCACAGGTACTTGGACCAGGCTTGTGTTTTGCCTGTTAGTATAATAGCATTATTGATCATATTAAGTTCCTTTTATGCTGTAAGAGTTAACAGAATAGTGGTAAAGATAATGAATGGTGGAATCAAATTGTGTGAATTTAAATCCTGACTCAGGCAGTTAAGAACTTGGGGCAATCTACCTAGTCTCTATGTGCTTCACATTCCTTATCTATAAAACAGCTTCCACCCTAGAGACTTCTTTGGGGATTTAATAGACAATTCATAATGAGTACTTAGTACCATTCCTGGCCCATAAATAATGATCTATAAAAATTAACTATCAGAAACCCTGGTGGTGTAGTAGTTAAGCGCTACGGCTGCTAACCAAATGGTCGGCAGTTAGAATCCACCAGGTGCTCCTTGGAAACTGTATGGGGCAGTTCTACTCTGCTTATAGCGTCACTATGAGTCGGAATCAACTCGATGGCAACAAAGATTTTTATTATTATTTTTAAGAACAGCAACTGAAAAATAATTTTTAGTTATTTTTTACTTGCTACTATCTATTGTTCTATTCACTCTATATGTTATTGCAACTGTGGAAAGGGCAAAGATTATCACCTTATTTTTTCAATATTTACTAATTAATGTATTAAACAATTCACAAATACTGATGTCTACTATGTTTTAAAGGAGTCCTGGTGGCACAATGGTTAAATGCTCAGCTGCTAAACAAAATGTTGGCAGCTCGAACTCACCCAGTGGTTCTGTGGAAGAAAGACCTGGCAATCTGCTTCCATAAAGATTATAGCCAAGGAAGTCCTATAGGGCAATTCTACTCTACCACATGGGGTTGCTATGAGTTGGAATCAACTCGATAGCACCCAGCAACAACCCAAAAACAACAACTATGTTTTAAGTACTGTCTTAATTATCTAGAGCTGCTATAACAGAAATACCACAAATTGGTGGATTTTTAAAAAAGAAATAATGTATTTTCTCACAGTTTAGGAGGCTAGAAGTTCAAATTCAGGGTGCTGCCTCTAGGGTAAGTCTTTCTCTCTCTGTTGGCTCCTTGTCTCTTTTTAGCTTCTTTTTCTTGGTTCCATGATGATCTCATGTGGCCTGGCATCTATCTTCCCCCTTCTCTGATTGCTTGTTTGGTTGCTTTCTATTTTAGGCTGGGTTCTCTAGAGAAGCCAAACCAGTGAAGCATATATATCTATATATATATAGAGAGAGAGAGAAAGACAGGGACACAGAGAGAGAGAGAGAGTCACTTACCTCAAGGAAATGGCTCACACAGTTGTAGAGGCTGGCAAGTCCCAAGTCTGTGGGTCAAGTGCCACGCTGGAGGCTTCTTCTGACTCACATAGCTGCAGGGACTGATGAACCCAAAATCAGCAGGTCAGATGGCGGGCTGCTGGCTCAAAGATTGATGACTCCCAAGATTGGCAGGCAGTACAGTAGGCAGCTGGCTCAAGTCCCAAGAACCAGGGGTCGGATAATGATGAGTCAGATGCAGGATCCAGAGTAAGCAAACAAGTTTTGCCAGAATATCCATATATATATATATATTGGATGCATGCTACACCCACGAGGCAACTTCCCTTACTACTGATTGGCTGATCACAGCAGATCACATCATGGAAGACAACTACACCATTACGTAACTGCCAAACTATATCATTATATAACTGCCAAACTGTATCATTACATAACTGCCAAAACACTGTGAGGATCATGGCCCAGCCAGTCTGACACACAACAATAACTATCACATTTGCTCAATCTGCTCTTGACTTAAAACACACACTACACTAATACTGCCTCATTAACATAACAAAGAAAACCCATTTCCAAGTAGGATTATAACCACAGGTATAGGGGTTAACATTTACAATACATGTTTTTTGGTGACATAATTCAATCTATAACAAGTACTATTAGTCACTAACTATATAACAGTGAACAAAATAGATTTGTTTCTGTTTTGTGGCTCTCATAGTGCATTATGGAAGGATTTAGATAAATATAAGAGGGGATTTAAGTAAATATAGATCCCTGGTGGCACAGTGGTTAAGAGTTATGGCTGCTAATAGAAAGGTCAGCAGTTTGAATTCACCAGCTGCTCCTTGGAAACCCTATGGGGTAGCTCTGTTCTGTCCTATCGGGTTGCTTTCAGTCAGAATTGACTCTACAGCAACGGGTTTGCTTTGGTTTTGGTTAAGTGTAGGTAAGAGGAGAATCAGGAAAATTTCCACCTCTATTTTCATTAAAATAAAGATC
>NW_004443948.1:1199107-1255964 GCF_000243295.1 Trichechus manatus latirostris | reverse complement strand
CACACACACACACACACACACACACACACACACACACGACAGACTGAGTTACCACATACAGAAAGCATTGACTCACTAAAGCCCAGTTCCACCTGTAAGCAAATAATTTAGTATAGAGCTAAATATGCAACAGTATAAAACTTGGCAGATCTGTTCAGCTATTGCATGCGGCCTAACACCTAAGAGTTATATTTATTTTTATAATCATTCTTACATTCAATCAAACAGTTGTTGAGTTCTTTTCTGGGCTAGGCTCTGAGAGGCATTCTGAACCAAAACACTGCTAAGAAACTTCTCCTTGCTTTCTGAGAGTGGTGGAGAATGTGAAATAAACAGAATGTGAGTTTATTTAAAGTAAAGCTGTGACCAAAGTAATGGGGAAAAAAAAATAGAAGAAAGCAGAAAGAAGTAACATTTTAGAATTTAAATTAAAAATTGATGAATGTAGATTTTTGTATAAAAAAGAAAAGTTATTAAATGGAAAAGGCCTATGTAAGAAATTATACATTTTTTCTGAAAAAGTAACAGAATAAAATATGTTTGAAAATAGGATTGGTATAAAGATAAAAGGAGAAAATTATAAGTATGAAACAATGACTGATCTCTGGCTTATAAAAAATTATTATAAGCAAATAGTGAGTTGTAATTTTCTTTCTACTAAAGATAGTGCAAGAGGAATCTAGACTAAGTCTCCATAATAGGGAGAATTCTTTCATAGCACTGGGATGTACTGCGATAAGTTTAAGAAATCATGATTTGTGAATATTCACTTGCTATAAATTAGAGATTGTTCCTGGAAGAGAGAGGGCAAATGTCACGTACATACATATAAAATAAGCTAAAATAACCATCTGCAGGATACCTCCAAGACAGCACTATCAGATTTGCTTTTATGAATAGCTACATATAACAGTCTATAAGCTTAAAGAAAACCACACGCCAGGTTTAACATTTGACCTTCTGTTGCACAAGATAGCAAAGCCGCCTTGAGATTTCTGACATAACGTTGTCTTGTTAATCAGGGAAAAGACCCTGACTCTTAGTCAGAAGAGATAATAGGAAAGTGATTTAACAATAGATACAAGACAGATATCCTGTTCTAAAGACAAACGTATCCCATTCCCTGTTTCCTATGGTGCTTACCCCACAAAGCAAGGCCACAATAACACCACTTGAGAATTTCAGCCAAGTATTATTTAAGCAACCTAATCTGTGTCTGCTATTGATTAGAGGAGCATCACTATTGTAGGTTGAATTGAGTTCTCCCAAAAAACATATACTAAAGCCCTAATCCCTGGAACCTCAGAATATGACTTCATTTGGAAATAGAATTGTTGCAGATACAATTAGTTAAGGTAAGATCATTAGGGTGAGTCCTAATCTCTTTATGACTTGTGTTCTTATAAGAAGAGGAGAAAAGACAATGAAAGACCCAGAGGAAGAAAATGGCCGTATGAAGACTGATGCAGAGAACGGAGTTTTGCTTCCACAAGCCAAGGAATGCCTGGGGCTACCATAAGCTGGAGGAGACAAGGAAAGATTTCCTTCTAGGGACTTCAGAGAGACCATGTCTCTGTTGACATCCTAAATTTGGACTTAGAGTCTCCAGATATGTGAAAAAATAAATTTCTGTTGTTTTAAGCCACATAGTTGCAAAGTGGTATTTTGTTACAGCATCTCTAGGAAACTAATACCATTACATATTTGCACTGAACCATGAATGACCATTTGAATGTCAGGTTTCCAGCTTTGTAGATCCCTAAAAAATTACCCACACAGTTATCATCTATAGATCCATATGTCATCTAACTAGCAGAAAATGAGCTCTGACTTATCTCTCCTGACTGAAATCTTGAGATTGAAGTTTAGGCTTACAAAGACTTGCAGAACAATAGAAGAAGTGTGCTTGTGGAGAGCCTGAGTATATATTTAGAAACTGGCAGGGATTTTTCCTTGACTGAGTGATATGAATTTCCGTGTTAACATCTTTTTCCCATCTGGTTAAAAGTAATAAATATTGCATTTACATGAGTTGGTTGCCATTATTACTTTGCATTATATAGATCCACACTGAAAAAAAAAGCAGAATTACTTTAGAGAAGAAAAAGAAAGTCAAATATGAGGGCTGAGACTCAGACCTAGTAAGTAGTCTGACAAGTGTTAGGAAATGAGGCCATAAGTGGTTCATACATGGTTCAGTATAGCCCGGGAACATTCTGCCAGCCTTTGGCCTCTTTGCCCTCAGATTCAGTTCTCACCTTTCCTCTGCTCCACTTAGTACACACAAACACTGACCCATCCAGGCTGTATTTTCCAGACTACTGTGTCAGGCAGTATTATGGATTGAATTCTGTCCCCACAAAAAGAAAAGTTGAAGTCCTAACCCCTGGTACCTGTGAACATGACATTGTTTGAAAATAAGGTATTTAATGATGTTATCAGTTAACATGGAGTTATAAGAGTGTGTCCTAATCCCATTTGATCACTGTCCTTGTAAAAGAGGACAACAGACAGCCATAGACAGTGAAAGGATGCCATGTGACATTGCAGCTGCAAGCTAAGGTTGATCTGGAGCTACCAGAAGCTAGGAGAGAGGCATGCAGTAGATGCTTCCTCAAAGCCTCAGAAGGAATCAACATGACCAATACCCTGATCTTAGAATCTCAGCCTTCAGATCTGTGAAATAACAAATTTCTGTGGTTTAAAGCCTTTCATTTTGTGACATTTTGTTACAGCAGCCCTGGGAAACCAATACAGAGTTTGGTACCAAGAAATGGGTGTGCTGCTGCAACAAATACCTAAGAATGTGGAAGTGTTTTTTGCAACTGGTTAATGAACAGAAGCTGGAGAAATTTTGATGTGTTAGGTAATAAGAGTCTAGATTGCCTTGAAGAGACTGTTGGTAGAATTACGGACTTTAAGGGTAGTTCTGATGAGGGCTCAGAAAAAATTGAGTTCTGTAGGGAAAGTGTCTATAGTCATGAATAGAATGTTGGTAGAAACGTGGATCTTAGATGTGCTTCTGGTGAGGATTTAAAAAGAAATGATCAGCTGGTTATTGGACAATGGAGGAAGGTGATGCTTCTTTTATAAAATGGCAATGAACTTGTCTAAATTATGTTCAAATGTTTTGTGTAAATTAGAACTTGTAAAAAGATCCCTTCATGGTGCAAACTATATGTACTCCACTGCTACCCGAAAGGTTGACAGTTCAACCCACCCAGCAGCTCCTTGGAAGAAAGGTCTGGGAATTTGCTTCCATAAAGATTACAACCTGAGAAACCCTATGGAGCTCAGTTTTACTCTGTAACACATGGAATCACCATGAGTCAGAATAGACTCAATGGCAACAGGTTGGGTAGGTAGGATAGGACTTGTAAGTGATAAACTTGGATATTTGGCTAAGGAGATTTTTTAAGCGATATTTGTAAGGTGCAGTCTGATTTCTCTTTGCCTCCTATAGTAAAAAACAGGAGGAAAGAGATAAATTGAAGAATAAGCTGTTAAGCAGAAAAGAACCAGAACTCAAAGATTTAGAATATTCTCAGCCCATCCATACATTTAAAGTTGATACAGTATGATCCAGAGAGGACACCAAAGGTTTGGCTGTACAACCATTTGTTAAGGATATTAATTATTTAATTATGTATTCAATCAACCATCTCAGTAGACACTCTTCCAGCTTAGACTGAAGGGGACAGAGGTGGGAGGAAATGAAGGAAAGCAGTAGAACTCCTGGAATTCTACAGGCAGGAAATAGGCAGATAGATCTACTTGGCTGCAAACGTGTGTTATCCTTTAAGAAAAGGGAAGGATGACTCCAAGAGCAATTCAGAAACTGGAAGTGCTTCCATCTTCTCAGTCCCAAAGGGCAAGGCCACTGCCCCAGTAAGCCCTAATGAGTGGATTATTTTTAAGGCTTGAAATACAATGAAATTTGCCCTGCTGGATTTGGAACTTGCTTTGGTCACATGGCCCTTACTTTCCCTCCAGTTTCTCCGTTTTGGAAAGGAGTGTCTACCCTATGTTTGTTTCACCGTTGTATTTTGGAAACAGATAACTTGTATTCTAGGTTTCACAGGTCCACAGATGAAGAGGAAGTTTGCCCCAGGATGGAACACACCCAGAATTGCACCCATACCTGATTTAGATGATTTAGAAGATGAGATTTTGGACATAGAGTTGATACTGGAATGGATTAAAACTTTTTAGGGATGCTGTGATGGGGTAAATTCGTTTTGCACATGAGAAGGCACGAATTTTGGCAGACAAAGGTAAACTATTATGGACTGAATTATGCTCTCGTATAAAGATATGTTGAAATCCTAACCCCTGATACCTGTGACCATGTTTGGAAATAGCGTCTTTGATGATGTTAATAGTTAACATGAGGTTATAAAAGAGTAAGGTGGGTCCTAATCCGTTCTGAGCCCTATCCTTGTAAAAGAGGAGAATACATAAAGAGAGACAAGGTAAGCACACTATGTTGGCACTGTAGCTTCAAGCCAAGGAATACCTGAAGCTACTAGAAGGAAGATGGGAGGCATGGAACAAATTGTCCCTCAGAGTCTCAGAAAGAATCAACACAGCTGACACCCTGCTCTCAGACTTTTAGCTTCCATGTTTGTAAGAAAATAAGGTTTTGCTGTTTGAAGCCAGCTGCTTTGTGGTATTTTGTTACAGCAGCCCTAGGAGATTAATACAAGTGGTTTCTAGCTGGGTTTGGTCAATAGAAGTACCAGCAGAAAGAAGGGAAAAGTCAAAATGGTTCTCACCATCTCTTTCTGCCTCAGAGTTCAGTGATGTCTCTGGAAGCAAGTGCTCTACAAGTCTGGCCTCCTATAGCTCCAGTTTCCAGAGGGTAACCCATGACTAAACTCTAGCAACAATATTTTCTTCCTTTGTTTCTCCAGCCTAATGGTAGTAAAAACTTCCTGTTGTTGCTCATCTTTGGGTTCTCTTTCACATTTCCTTATTGGTTTCTTGTCTCTTCCATCATCTATGCAACAGATTTCCTGAATTAAGTTACTTATGTTTTAAATATTCAGAGTAGTATCTGTTTTCTTTGTTTGAGTTAAACAATACTTGGGACCAGGAGTATTCCCAAGGGAGAGATCTTCAAGATGGGCTTATGAGATTTGTTACTCTTCTGCTTGAGTGAGATATTGTAAATCAAATATTCACAGTAGTATTATGATTATGTAAATTATCATCTGTGGTTGATTGGAATGAAGTGCCAGTCAAAAGCAAGACTTTAGGAAATTGATGAGTTGCTTACTTTACCAGGATGGCAATAAGAGAGTTCTGCTGGCATTGGAGAGTTTACAGAAAGAATAAGCTCAGAGCTTTAAACTCTTCACTCAAGACAGAGGGGACAAGAGAGCTTCAAAGCAGGCATTAAAAAAAATTTTTTTTTCTTGAACGTGCAAGAAAAACATCATTGTCAATCACATCTAAAATCTAATTGTACAAGTGGTGGATCACAATTTAAGATGAACCCTCAATTGTACTAATCTGTTATATAAAGGTAAGGGCATTATGGGGAATAAGTGAGACCAGAAGACTTGGGGTGAGTATACCTGGGTGTATGCAGATGAGCATGAGAATATTTAACCCCCAAATTTCCCTGGACTTCCTTTGCAAGCAGAAGCAGTTTATTCTTCCTCGCCTAAGGAAACTAGCCGTGTCAATCATAGTCTACAGAAAACAGGAGCACACTCATGAAGGATTTTGAAGTTAACCTAATGAATAAATGTTTACAAACTGTGGTCTATGCTAAAGAAAAGGGAATATTGATACATCCAGATACTTGCATCTGTGGTAACCTTTTACTACTCATACAGTTGAAAGAGTAAGGGAAAAATAAGATCCCAGTCAGATATAGAACCATTCAACAGGAGCTCCATTTATAGAGCGATTCAACCCAGAACTGCAACCTAGCCTCATTCTCCATCCACTATCCAATCTCACTTGATGGTGTCTCCATTGGCCAAATCCAACCAAAATCAGAGGTGAAGTAAGCATAGCTAACTGATAAGGGCCAGCCAATAAGGGCACATAACAAGTAGCAAAGTGTAGATAATGAACCTGGAGATAGAGGAGAGGAAATAGAGATTATTAAACACATTCCATCCATTTACCACTCTTCACGCATTCCTAATCTTTGCTCAGAGGAAAAAAAAAAATTACCCTCAACCCAGGGTAAACGCTGTATCATTGAAGGATAATCACAACTCAGTAATATTTCCTCATAGGAACAAAATTATAACATTAGCTACCATCTGTACTCTTTGGATAAAATAGTAGGAAATAAAAGAAAAAGAGAACATTTAACTTGTTGTAGCTATCATAGCCACCAACTATGTGCCTGGTCACTAGGCCTAAGCTGATAATTATAGCTTTCTTCTAACACCATGTTTTTCTTACCCTCTGATAGTGTCTCCGCTGGAAAGAGTTATCTATCTGGCAAAGTAAACCGAATATTGGTTATTATGTGATCCAAATCCTCAGTGGACCTATCTTTATTGAATTAATAAGGTGTTGCATTGACCATAACTGGGCACAGGAATAATAAGAGCCACTCAAGTGAATCTTCTGGTTTAGTCCTCCTTTGCCCCTGTGCTTTAGTAGCAGATCGATATTCTCTTCTTAATTAGGATTAATTTCTCTGACCAGTTGTTGGTGTTGATAGCTGTCATCAAGTTATCCCTCAACTCATAGTAAGCCCATGTGCAGTTAGACTGTGGTGATCCATAGAGTTTTCATTGATTTTTTGGGAGTAGATCATCAGGCCTTTCTTCCTAGTCCATTTTAGTCTGGAAGCTCTGCTGAAATGTGTTCAGCACCATAGCAACGTGCAAGCCTTAGCTGACAGACAAGTGTGGCTGCACTTGAGGTGCTTTGGCTGAAAATCAAACCCAGATCTCCTCCACTGAACATTAGGGTTTAAAAATGTTAGTCCCAGAAGATTATGTTATATTTTTTATAATGCTTTAAAAGATAAAATTATAGAAAATGTATTGTTTAACCAAAAATTATGGATAATGTTTCCTTCTTAGATAGAGGAAGAGTGAGGAACAAGAAAGAGTTGGGCCATGCATATACAACGTTGATGACAAGGAGCCAAGGATTATGATTCATCCAATTCTGTGAACCCAAGTTAAAATACATGAAGTTCCCACAGATGCAAGGACTGAGATTAGGAGATGAGTAGGCAATAAACGAGAAATATTTAGTAATCTAATAAACCAATGAGGTCATTTTAGAAAAAATTCAGGAGGTGATTCAATTGATGATTATCCTAATGATGCTACTTATTTTTTTTATATCAATTATGAGGATACAGAAGATTCTCTGTTCAGTAAACTTATCTTATTCTCTGTCCCTGTTTCATCAGCATGGGAAATCCTAAATGGCCAGTGGGAAGTCTTAGCTACCAGTTTTACAGAATCATGACTATGTCCCTTGATATACCTCCTTTAACCACTAAGACATACCAGCCCACCAAGCCCACACTTGCACAGATGAGCAGCAAATTGTTCCAGACATGGGTTATTGGGATCACTTCTATATTCACCCTTTGGTTCCCAGACTTACACACTCTGACTAAAGAGAAATTGGAAGCATACATTGAAATACATTGTAACTACAGGCTGTAAGTATGTCATCTATAAGCCATCACACTATTCACTCTGCTTCTGGGTGAGGAGTTTAAGGCCAATGAATCCCTTGCACATGAGCTCACCGTTACATTTCTTTCACTGTAAAATAAGTTTTTCTTTTTCTTTCTTTCTTTTTTTTTTGAGGCAATGATATATGAGATAACATGGCAATAAATATGGCATTCTATAAGTCCACTATGGATGTTCTGGCACAAGTATTTCAGACCAAGAAGGCAAATCCATATCTGGAGTATGCATTTATTCCCATGAGGAAAAATCACTGCCTCATCCCTAAGGGAAAGGGTCAAAAGTAATCTAGTTGTAAAATCTGTTGAGAGTTGAAGCAGGTGATAACCAGATCAGCCTTAATGAAGGGGAAGTCCATATATTTGAGATCATGCATAGTCTATATTCTTTCCTACATGACCTTCTTGTATATGAACTCACTGAGAAGGCAGCAGAGTATTTGGAGAATGAAGCTGACTGACATCTATAGGAGGATTCTTCTTGTCCGCCTGATTACTGAACATTTCCTCTGAAGTGGATGCCTCTGGAAGCTACCTAACTGGTACATGAATTCTTCCTCTTTCGGTTCATTCAAAGATGTTCAGCAGTATATATCTTCCCAATCCTCTTTGTCACAAATATTTCCAATTTCGTCTTTATTTTTCGAGTCAGACAAGATTTAGCCACAAACCATAAATCAATATATATTCATATTATCTTTCTTTCCAAAAAAAAACTACAAAAAAATAACTAAATATATGGCTTGACTTCCTGCTCAAGGGAAGATTTCTTTTTACCACAGTCTTCTAGGCCTCCTTCAAATTGGGCAGTTATGCAGCCATTGTGCACTTCCAGGTGGAAAATGCAACTGTGCAGATGCATCTGTAAACCAGGCTCATGATTTTTCTTGTTCAGTTAACAAGTCTTCAGGTACTCCCCTTGAGGTCATATGTGTGGACTGAGTAAGAATAGAAGTAAGAGTAGGTATTTGTATGTCTGAGCCATCTCCTCATATTTGTTATTCATGCATTCTGGATCTTCTAGATCCTGGTCTCACATATACTATTTACATTTCATAATGAAATGTAATTAGCTGCTGCTAATATTCGACATTATGATTTTGTGGATAAGGCCCAGTATGTGATGAGAGGACATGGGATCTGCACCTGATTATTCAAGTGGAGCTTGCCAGAGGTCCAAAATAGCATCCCTAACTCTGCCATACAGGTTTCCATTATTATTAAGTGGGCTGGGTCATAGGTACAAGTGGCAGAGCAGCTTGCATCCTGATACAGAGCACTCTCTTGCTCCAGTTTTCACTCCAGATTGACAACCTTGTGGTTTTCCTAGTAAATGAGAGAGGACAGAATAATCTAAAATCCAACAAGACCTAAAATCTTATTACAGTTTGGCTTCTTTCTTACTGAAAGGTCATACAAGATGCATCAAATTGTCTTTCACTTTAGAAGCACATGCTCAGCAGGTGGAGAAAATCACTAATGTGTTAGCCCTTAAACCTTTTCAGGGCTTACTGTCTATACTCTGGTATACATATGTTTCATTAAAGCCTAAAGGGAGCTTGCTACTTTGCCTTATCAGGTTAATTAGTAAAATGTCTGTATGGTTAGGGATGACTGAGAAGAATTAACATAATACATTTACCTCATGCTTATGTCCTCATCCTTTAGACCCCTTTCTCTATAGTGTATGCCAGGGAAATTCTGAAATCTTAACCTCATTGATCTAGGCCATTTTTGAGCCCAGGATATCATTAACCAATGAACACAGTTGTAGAGGCCTATCCTAGGTGCTGGAGATAACATTTTAAATCCTGAATTCCAAGTAAGGGCACACATATTGACAAATTTAGCCTGAAACAACTTTGTATGATATCCTTCTTTTTCTAACACAATTAGGATTTTTCCCATAAAAGAGAAGAGGAAAACCCCTCAAGTTAAAAATTGAAAAGTTATTTGTTTGCTTTTTTAATAAAAAGGAAGACTAGTTTCTTCAGATTTCAGGAAGGTTGGCTTTTGCTGGTAACGGATGTTCAAGAGATACCAAGGGTTCACGTTTCTCTGCTCTTTTTTACATCTTCATCTGATATCCAATTTATTAAAATTTGTCTTCAATCCCTACAGGGTCATTTATTCATTCATTCAACAAATGTCTTGACACCTTGTATCTGTAAATATATCAGTGACTGAAGCAACCAAAAAATCCCTGTCTTTACAGTTACACTCTAGTAGGGGAAGAAAGTAATATGATAAAATATAAAAGCATTAAATAATGATTAATTCTAAGAAAAAAATAATGTAGGAAAAGACCTTGGATAGAACACGTCAGTGAAAGAGGAGTTGCTGTTTACACAGGTGCCAAGGAAAGGCTCTCGCTAAGAAAATGACATGAAAGGGAAGGACCTGAAGGTGTGAAGGAGCATACCATTTGGGCTTAAAGTGACCAAGCATTCCAGGCAGAGGGATCTGCAAGGGCAAAGACCTTTAAGAGGAAGTGCACCTGACAGATTCAGTGAACAGCAAGGAAGTCAGTGTGGTGGGGGTGGACAGAAGAAGGGGGAGAGTAGTAAGAGATGAGGTGAGAAGGAGGCAAATCTACAGAGCCCTGTAGGTTATTTTATGAACTTCAGGTTTAAATCTGAGCCAATTGTAATAGACTAGACACCTTTTTATTATAAGAGGAGGAAGGTATAAAAAATGGATGGAAATGCAAGTCTGCTTGTAAGTTTAGTGGTAGGAATTTGAGATAAAGCCTTTTGATCCATTCTAATAGTAGAAAGCAAGATCATGCTGAAGAATTGGGCAAAAGAGAAATGATGACATCAGAGTTTAGGGGAGTCAGGAACATATCAATTAGCCTTTCTAGAAAAAAAAAGGAGACAGGGTTGACTTGTGAATTATAAGAGGATTGCCAGATTGCTTTGAAGCCAGAGTCGATGTTAGAGATCATATATTGTTACTGGACCAATAATAATATATTTTTTATTGTGCTTTAGGTGAAGGTTTACAGAGAAAATTAGTTTCCATTCAATAGTTTATACACAAATTTTTCCATAACTTAGGTTTCACTGCCCGCAATGCGTCAGCACTCTCTTCGTTACTGTCCTGAGTTCCCCATTTCCGTTGGTCCAGTTTTTCTGTCCCCTCCTGACTTCTTATCTTTGCTTTTGGGCATTATGTTGTCCTTTTGGTCTCACGTTGATGATTGTTCTAAAGACCACTTTCCTCACATCTGTTATTGTTTATTTATAGGCCTATTATCTGTCTGAAAGGCAATCTCTGGGAATGGCTTCAGTTCCAAGTTAGAGGGATGTTTAAGACCTGTATATAGTCTTAGAGGTTCCTCCAGTCTCTCTCAGACAAATAAGCCTGGTCTTTTTTATGGATTTGAATTTCGTTCTACATTTTTTTTTCCCACTCTAATCAGGACTTTCTGTTGTGATCTTGGTCAGAGCGGTCGATAGTGGTAGCTGGGCACCATCTAGTTTTTCTGGTCTTAGGCTGGTAGAGGCTGTAGTTCCTTTGGTCCATTAGTCGTTTGGAGTAATTGTTTCCGTGAGCCTTTGATTTTCTTCATTCTCCTTTGCTTCAGATGGAAAGAGACTAATAGCTGTATTTTAAATGGCCGCTCACAAGCTTTTAAGACCTCAGAAGCTACTCACCTAAGTAGGATGTAGAATGTTTTCTTTATATACTATCTTATGCCAATTGACCTAGATGTCCCGGACTATGGTCCTTAGCCTTCAAGCTCAGTAACTTAGTCCCATGAGGTGTTTGGTTATGTCTAGGTGGTTTCCGTAACTGTGCCCCCATGGGCTCTATTATATATATGATTATATACGCAGCACATACAAACAAATATGTATGTAGAAATATTCACAACTAAACCTACATGTGCATGTGGGTGTACACCCTCCTACATCTATTCAGCTTACATACCTACTTATATATCCACATATATTATCATTTGTTATTACTGTTGTCAAAGGATTATGTATGTTTTAGTATTTACCATCTTTGTCTTTTATTCTTGTGTACCTCTCAGTGTCTTACATTGCCTTGGTTATGTTGTGCTGGACCAGTAATAATAGATAATACTTACATGGCATTAGTATGGATCAGGCACTAATTAGACACTTTGCTATATTAACTCATTGAATTCAGTAACAGTATGAGGTCAGTCTTCTTTTATAGAGGAAATTTAGAACAAAGAAGTTAAATAAATTGGCTAAGGTTACCAGCTAATTATGATCACTCTGGTGGTGCAACAGTTAAGCACTCAGCTGCTAACCGAAAGTTTGGCAGCTCAAACCCACCCCACATCTCAGCAGGAGAAAGACCTGATGATCTGTTCCCATAAAAATTACAGCTTAGAAAACCCTGTAGGGTAGGTCTACTCTCACATGAGGCTGTGCTTGAGAGCAAAAAGGTAATATAAATGGCAGAACTAGAATTTACATCTAAACAGATTCCAGAATCTGTGCTTTTAACCATTATCTTATGCCTCAAATCTCTGAAGTTCTGTGATTTTGCTCTAGCTGTGATAAAGAGCCCAGGTGTACACACAAGATAATCAGACAGTTGGATAAGTTGAGTGGGTTGAATCATTGGCAAGGGATTGCTTGCAGTGAGAACTCTATCTTGTAGACTAGATATGGAAGGAAACTACAGGCAAGTAGAAGTGGCTGTGCTGTCATACCATAGTGGGTATGGGGGTGTGCAGTCTGCATTTGAGAGTTCAGATCTAAAGAGTGTCTCAGTTTCGATGTTCAGCAAAGATGTTAAATGTTTGTTAGAGAGGTCCCAAATATCAATATCCCCTCCAAGATAATTCCTCTACTGCTAAATTTGGTAAGATTTTTTTTGGATTCTGGACTTTTTGAGAGTTAATTGGTGTTTATTTCTTCAAATGGTTTAGAATTTCAAGTGACATCTTATTTTACTAAGTGAGCAACATAAGTATCCAATTTGGACATAATTTCACAAGTCTCATGGTCTTTGTTTTGTTTTTATAATTGAGAGAACATCATATATTATTTTATAATATGCTGATTTTTGCTTTTAATTCTGCTAGTAACAAATGAAGTTACAATAATTACTAGGCTTTCTGTTTCAAATACACATAAAATGGTGGAGTCAACAAATATATCATGGTAAGAGGAAGAAATTTGAATCAAAGAACTGAAATTATTGTTTACAGAATATCGGTGAACGCACGGGCTCCCTCAATTTTTGCCTTGATAAAATGGTGCTAAAATGATACTGGTCTTACAGGATTATAATCAGAATTTTTAGTAGATAAAATTCTTGAAAAATTTGTAACAGTATGTTTTGTTTACTAGTTACTAATATACATCAGACACTAAATAAGCCATGTCAACAAGTTAATGAACATGCTTTGATAGCTTCTAGAAAGGCTCATGCCTAGTTAAGTATGCATTCCTAAGGATAACATAAATTCTGGTACTCTCTTTGAGCTTATTTGCATTTACCATCTGTAAAATTTTAAAGATCAATAGAATTTATAAAAAGCTGCTTTATTGTAATGCATTTATTTACATGACTTAAAAGATTTTTCTAGAAGTTAGAGTAGAATGGAATTTATTCTTTTCCTATAGAGCAGATGATGCTGTTTCTCTACCTTATTTTTAAAACTATCCTGCTCTTATCACCAAAGATCAACCAGAAGCCAAAGCCTTAAGCAAATATTTTGGTTACGAGCGTAGGAACATATTTTTTAAAGGCAATAATACTGTAGTTAATGTAGCCCAGCTTCCTTTACAGGCACTGTTTTATTACAGATAAACAAAGATAATTCATTAAATAATAATAAAGATAAATCAAGCTTGCCCTTGCTCACAATATTGAAAGCTTAATGATCTACCAAATTTCTACTTACCTCATGACCACTGATTTCCAACCAGTGGTACACTTTATTTTATTTTATTTTTTTAAATATTTGTCAACTCTTTAATGACTGGTTTAACAGAAGATTAGTGGAGTCTCACGTTTGCTTTTGTACTCAATCTGTAGTGGTACACTTTAAATTCAACTTCCTAGTGTTAAATAGCTCAAAGCAGGCAGACACGATTTTCGTGTACTTTGCAGGATAGAGAGAGAGAGGCTGCAGATTCCACATTCATTAAAAATATTGTCTTATCAGACAGCATGTTCTAATGATGAAAATTTGGGCTCTGCAGCCAGCACATCCAGAGGTTCATATCCCAGAGTCTCTTCAGTTCTTATTTTTGTCAACTTTTATCAAATGGAGATAAACACATATATCTTAAAGAATTCTAGAAAAGATAAGTTAGAATCTACAAAGCATCATACAGTAGACACTGGTATATATATACCAGTGTCTAGCATATTTTTTTTTCCATTTCCTTTCTTTCTGACTGTGCGTGGTTACTATTTCACTGAATTGCACATCTTCATAAGGAAGCCAGCCCTCTCCACTGGTCACTATAGCACTATGGTAGAAGCCCAATGATCCAGGTTTTGTCAACATAATCAAACAATAGTGGTTAAGAATCCTATGAAAATGCATTGTCATGAGTATCTAGGAAATGGACAGAATGAATGTAAGTATGAAGTACTGGCAGAATTGTGGAGGATTATGGGACACAGAAATATCAACCAGTATATCACAGGTCATGGAGCCATAACTCAATGTAGCAGTTCAGAACTTTACTCTGGAGAACCCAAGTAATCCCAGATATTCCCCATTTATCTGGGTGCCTTGAGAAAGGATTTGAGAGTACCTCTCACTCTACTTTTCAATACAGAAGCAGATCAAATTAAAGATTTTCTAGACTTGCTCCCTCTTAAACTTGTACTCCAGGGAAGGAAAAGATATTTTAAAAGAGAGAATGTCAACATTATATAGTCAAATGGTGCTAATCAAATTTTCCTTGAGATTAGTAAAGGCTTCCTGGAGGAAGAGGAATCTCAGATGAATATTAAGGGATGAAAAGTAATTAACAAGTAAAATGAGATTGAGCTTGAAGAGAATATAAACTTTATAAATAGAGGAAACAACTATAGCTAGGTAGAAAGAGAAAAGAGAAAAAGGGATTAATTGATTCAAAGTATAGCACGTAGTGTATTAGAATTAGCTGTGAGGTGCTAGAGAGGTAGGTAAGGGCTCATGGGGTAGGACCTTATAAAATTGAATACTTACAGGTTTTACACTGAACAAAATGAGGAGACATTAGGAATTTTAAGCAGGGAAAGCACAGATATGTTCCATTTTGTGCTTTAGAATAATTTGAGAATGGATTACCGGGAGTCAAAACTGGAAGCTAAAATATTCATTAGGATGCTGTTGCAGTAGTACAGAGTACAGATAATAATGGACTTAACTATGGCAGTGGTAGTGTGAAGAAAGCGAAAAAATAAAGATCCTTTAACTTTAAATAGGAGCCCTCGTGGTGCAGCAGTTAAGAGGTACAGCTGCTAACCAAAAGGTCATCAGTTCAAATGCACCAGCTGCTCCTTGGAAACCCTGTGGGGCAGTTCTACTCTGTCGTATAGGGTCACTATGAGTAGGGATCGACTCTATGGAAAAGGTCTTTTTTTTTTTTCTTAAAGAATAGATTTGACACATTGAACACTAATGACCGAAGACCAGACAAGTTGTGGGATGACATCAAGGATACATACATGAAGAAAGCAAAAGGTCATTAAAAAGACAGTGTCTTAGTTGTCTAGTGCTGCTATAAGAGAAATAACACAAGTAGATAACTCTGACAAAAAGAAATTCAATTTCTCACAGTCTAGGAAGCTAGAAATCCGAATTCAGGGTGCCAGCTCCAGAGGAAGGCTTTCTGTCTCTGTTGAGTCTGCGGAAGGTTCTTGTCATCAATCTTCCCCAGTCGAGGAGCTTCTCAGCACAGGGACCCCAGGTTCAAAGGACTCACTCTTCTCCGGGTCCTTGTTTCTTGATGGTATAAGGTTCCCATGTCTGTTTGCTTCTCTCCTTTGTATCTCAAAAGAGATAGACTTAAAACACAACCTAATCTTGTAGATTGAGTCCTGCCTCATTAATATAATTGCTGCTACTTCCAACTCATTAATATCATAGAGGTAGGATTTACAACACATAGGATAATCACATCAGATGACAAAATGGTGGATAATCACACAATACTGGGAATCATGGGCTAGCCAAGTTGACACATATATTTTTGGGAGACACAATTGAATCCATAACAGACAAGAAGGGGAAAAAAAGACCAAAATGGATCTCAGAGGAGACTCTGAAACTTGCTTTTGAACATGGAATAGCTAAAGTGAAAGGAACAAATGATAAAAAGTAAAAGGGCTAAACAGAAGGTTTCAAAGGGCAGCTTGAGAAGACAAAGCAAAGTATTATAATGAAATGTACCAAGACTTGGAGACAGAAAACCAAAAGGCAAGAACGTACTGAGTATTTCTCTAGCTGAAATAACAAGAAAAAATGCAAGCCTTGAGTTGCAATATTGAAGAATTCCATGGGAAAAAACTGAACAACACAGAAAGCATCAAAATAGGATGGAAAGAATACACAGAGCCACTGTACCAAAAAGAATTGGTTTACCTTCAACTATGTTAGGAGGTAGCATATGATCAAGAACCGATGGTACCAAAGGAAGAAGTTTAAGCTGCACTGAAGGCATTGGCGAAAAACAAAGCTCCAGGTACTGATGAATACCAATTGAGATGTTTCACCAAACAGATGCAACATTGGAAGTACTCATTTGTCTATGGCAAGGAAGTGAAGAGATCCATACATGTGCCTATTCTAAATAAAGGTGATCCAACAGAATGTAGAAATTATTGAAAATATCATTACTATTGCATGCAAGTAAAATTATGCTGAAAATAATTAAAAAATGGTTGCAGAATATTGACAGGAAATTGCCAGAAATTCAGGCCAGATTCAGAAGAGGACATGAAATAAGGTTAACATTGATGATGTCAGATGGATCTTGGCTGAAAGCAGAGAGCACCAGAAAAAAGTTTACCTGTGTTTTATTGACTATGCAAAAGCATTCAACTGTGTGAATCACAACGAATTATGGATAACATTGTGAAAAATGGAAATTCCAGAACATTTGATTATGCTCATGAGGAATCTGTGCATAGACAAAGAGGCAGTCATTTGAATAAAACAAGGGCATACTGAGTGGTTTAAAATCAGGAAAGGTGTGCATCAGGGTTATATCCTTTCATCACAATTATTCAATCTGTATGCTCAGGAAATAATCTGAGAAGCTGGACTGTATAAAGAAGAATGCACCATCAGGATTGGAGGAAGACTTATCAACAACCTGTGATATGCAGATGATACAACCTTGCTTGCTGAAAATGAAGAGAGCTTGAAGCACTTACTGATGAAGATCAAAGACCACAGTCTTCAGTATAAATTACACGTCAGCACAAAGAAAACAAAAATCCTCACAAATGGACCGATAAGCAACATCATAATAAATGGATAAAATACTGAAATAGCCAAGGATTTCATTTTACTTAGATCCACAATCAATGCCCGTGGAAGCAGCAGTCAAGAAATCAATTGACGCATTGCACTGAGCGAATCTGTTGCAAAAGACCTCATTTACAGTGTTAAAAAGCAAAGTTACCATCTTAAGAACTAAGGTGCATCTGACCCAAGCCATGGTATTTTCAGTTGCCTCATATGCATGCAAAAGCTGAACTAGGAATAAGGAAGACCAAATAAGAATTGATGCATTTGAATTATGGTGTTGGCAAAGAATGCTGAATATACCATGGACTGTCAGAAGAACAAACAAACCTGTCTTGGAAGAAGTACAGGTAGAATGCTTCTTAGAAACGAGGATGGTGAAACTTTGTTTCACATACTTTAGACATGCTATCAGGAGGGACCAGTCCCTGGAGAAGGACGTCATGCTTAGTAGAAAAACAAAAAAAAACAAACCCATTGCCACTGAGTTGATTTCAACTCAGTGACCCTATAGGACGGAGTAGAACTGCCCCATAGAGTTTCCAAGAAGCACCTGGTGGAGTCAAACTGCCGACCTTTTGGTTAGCAGCAATAGCACTTAACCACTACACTACCAGGGTTTCCATGCATAGTAGAGGATCAGCAGAAAAGAGGAAGATCCATAATAGGATGGATTGGGACAGTGGCTGCAATAGTGATCTCAAACATAGCAATGATTGTGAGGATGACTTAGGACCGGGTGATGTTTTGTTCTGTTATATATAGTGTCACTGAGAGTTGGAACCGATTAGATGGCACCTAATAGCAACAATAACACATTACTGTGAGTACCTCAAAGGAAATGACTTTTCTTACCATCTTAGTATCAGTATGCTCTCTTAGAGCTCATTTTTAAAAGGCATTCAATAAATATTTATGTGTCTATTAAAGTACTCACAAATATTTATTGAACATTTACTACATATTAGGCATTGGCCTAGGTTGGTCATTATCAACAGTGGCTTCACATCAAAAGCAGCAGTGAATGTTTAAAACCACTGAAGCTTAAGTCTCAATCAGGACCCATTATATCAAAATCACCTGGCTAGAATCCAGGTGATTACACATAAAACAAAAACGAGTGGCCCAGCCAATAACATTCAGTATCCAGGGTTTAGAACCACTACTCTAGAGGATGATGGTGCTGCAAAAATAATAATAATGATAATAGTAAATAAATAAAATAAAAATAATCGAAGTGTCATCTTGTGGAGTGTATATGCAAAGATTGATTGGGAGGTAAAAGAAATAAAGGTAGGAAGTCAGAAATGGCTGCTAGGCTAATGCAAATATTCTAATATTTAAGTAAATCATAGTTAAGAACAAATTGTGAAATAATTGAAAACAATGCAATTAAAGTATATAATAAAAAATTCCATCTCTTATGTGACAGTCATCTCATGAGGCAGTATCATCCTTGAGATATTATTGAACCTGTAAATAAACAGATCATAAGGTCACCTCTTGCAAATTAAAATTCCCAGTCTTCTGCCTTGTATGTCACCTGCAACACAGAATATATTTAGTTCATTTAAAAACTACTTCTTGGTTCTCACATATTCCCTGGTTGTAGAATATATTTTAAAGCCTATGGAGGACAGTGAAGGTTAGTAGACATATACTAACTGACTGTTGCACAAAGTGACCAGAGACAAAAAGGACCACAGGCAAGAAGGACTGCAAACATGAAGACAACAAGAACCTAGCCCGTTCTGAGTAAAAACACTCTTAAATTTTTCAGAGTTTACTCTGTCAATGGATAAAAGAAGTAGAATAGCAAAATAAACTATGGGGAAATGTTAAATCCGATTTACCTTGAAAGCCCCTGCATCCATCACTGTGTGCAATTGCTAATATTCCGAATATACCTAATCATTTTAAAAGATTGAAATTAAAGAAAAATAGAAGGTAAGAAATTGTAATACGTTTTGTAGAACTTTCCCAAGAAATGACGAATAGTAAATATTTTATTTCAGGGATTAGGATTAATTATCTGGAAAGTTTTACTTACCCTGAACATCTAATTTCCCAGAGGGTACAATATAAATGAAACATTACTAGCCTATTGCAAAATGGTGATCCATTATTTCCTATTGCATAGAGAAAACTGCTATTAATTTCTTTTACCATTTGCCCCCAAGTAAAGCATAAGAGTCATTCTTCAACAGATAATTAAAACATGTCTGCAGCATATCTATATACAGTCAAAAAGCACAAAATATTACATAGCTATATGTGTGCATTTGCTGCTTCAGGTTAGAATTAGATGTGCAGATAATTTAATTCAAGACTCATAAATAGAAATATGCATTTGTCTTTACTTAAGAGTATTAAATATTATAACTCTTTTTATACATTTCCATTGGCTTTTAATTTGTAGTTCAATTAATTTGATTTCCTAAAACCCATTATATTAAAAAGCAAGTATTGTGTATTCATATTTATCAAGTTACAAGCAGTGTACTAGGGACTTTCTCATGAAATTTCACATTAACATCTACAATGTCCTTCAGGATAATCACAAAAATCCTCATTTAAAGAAAATACATGAAATACTTCATTATATAATAGATAAACTTTAATATATGGATAGAGCATTTTCTGAACATTGGAAAATTTGAAATATTTGCTTATGGTTCCAAGTTACTAAAAAACAGTCAAGATTAAAAACATGGTGTTCTGATTCTGTAGTTCAGTAGTTTTCAAAGTGTGATCCTCTAAAATTAGCATCAGTAGCCCCTGAGATTTGTTAAAAATGGAAATTCTTGGGCCCCACCCCAGATCTATTCATTAGACACTCTGGAAATGGGCTCATCAATCTGTGATTTTAGCCATCTAGATGATTCTGATTCAAGCTAAAGATTGAAAATCACTGTTAGAGTCAATGCTTCCTTTGCTGTGCCATACATCTATGATTCAGTGAAATTTCAATCACAAAATCACTATGTGCTACATTTCTTCCACGTGCTTCTCCGAGTTTATGCTCACTCTTTTGCACCCTAGTCTGCACCCCGAGGGAATGATCTGTATAAACCACAACAAAAATGTCCCTTAAACTCGGACTTCCAGTTGGATTCTGCCAATAGGAACCAATGGTGGGAGATTTGAGGAAGGGAAGATAGGGCTTTCCATGCCCTTCTTACCCTAATTCCCTTCTTGTCAGGTTGCTATAGGCTGACTTCATACCTTGAATGATTTTAACAGTTCCAGTTGAGTATCACTTTCCAGACAGTTTTAGTATAGTGTAACTGTGTCATCTCTTTATGCCTTCACTACTAGAGGTGGAAATGAATCCCTACTTTCACTACCCCAAGCTACTATCTCTTGTGGTTTTTCTAAACTATGATGACAACTTTTAAGTACTTCTTTTATTATACTCTCTTCTAATGTCCCAGAATTAGTATGTCACATATTACCACATTAGGGACACTGCCTAAGACTGGGTTCTCTAGAAAAACAAAGCCAGTGAAGCATCTGTCTATCTATCTATCTGTCTATCTGTCTGTCTATCTGTCTACCTGTCTATCTATCTATCTATACGGGGAGAGAGAGAAAGACAGAGAGAGATTTATCTCAAGGAAATGGCCTACACGGTTGTAGAGGCTGGCAAGTCCCAAGTCTGTGAGTCAGTCATCAGTCTGGAAGCTTCTCCTGACTCATGTAGCTGGAAGAGCTGATGAATCCAAACTAGGCAGGTCAGTTGGCAGGCTGCTGGGTCTCTGGCCAACAAATCCAAAGATTGCCAGGTAAACTGCTAGCTCAGGTCTCAAGATCTTGAGGTCAGATGACAAGCTGGATGCAGAATCCAGAGCAAGAGATTTCTAGAACTTATATATACTGGAATCAGGTCACATCCCCTAGGGAACTCCATTTCGACTGATTGGTTGCTCATAGCAGATCTCATCATGGAGGTGATTATGTCATTACATAACTGCCCAACTACATCATAACCGTCAAACAACTAAGAATCATGGCCCATCCAAGTTGACACACAACCATCACAGTGCATCTCTTTCAACTTGGCACCTGTACACATCTCCTTAAACTATACATAATCTCTGAATAAAGACAATCATAAAGTCATACTTGCAACTAACATGATACAACTAACTTGCATACAACTGAAAACACACTAGCCCCATATACGTCTTATATTTTATAAATGAAGATATTTGATGCACACATACAAGGACGAAATACTCATAACAATTACAGTCCTCATTTCTGAAACTGGTCATGTGGTCCTAGCTGGTATATAGACCTATCTTTTTCCAGCACCCATTCCGTATTCCCTTTGCCCTCAGCAAGCACCTCAGCTGGTCATGGTTCTTTGGCTTGTGCAGTGACTCAGACCTTCATTCCTGAAGGTTCTGGGCCATTAGTAGTCATGTTAGAATTGGGTTGCTATAGTTTTCCGTTGGCTTTAACGATAGTACTGGAAATGCCCTAATGAATCTCCTGCATTCCAGAAATACACTTCTTAACCTCCATTATGTAATATCAATCTGACTTCTTGGTAATCAGGGTCAATCACCAAGCCAGCATGGTGACTCCTTTCTTTTCCTGTTGATCCAGAGGCATAAGCAGCCCAAAGTGACCAGGTAGCTTTCTTAGCTTCCAGTTCAATGGAATCAGTAATGTGTCTCCAGGTGGGAGTATTCCTCCCTTTGGAATTAAGACCTCTAGACCCACAGAGGACAGGGTTGAGGAGACGGGAAGCAAAAATTTTGAGATTTGGTCACTAGGGGTAGTAGTGAGTGGTGCCACTCCCATTTCCACCCCTTGATTCCTGGACCAACCCATGAATCCTGGCTATGGGATAAAAAGTACCATATATTTAACGCTGGTTTAGTGCATATACAGCCTCCTGGAGAACATCCAACCCTGCAAGGTATTGCCACGGAGCTGGCACCATAAACGTGTGTTTAGAAGGCTATTCCATCATTCTATCAAGCCAGCTATTTCAGGTTGATGGGGAACATGGTAAGACCAGTGAATTCCATGAGCAAGGGCCCATTGATGCACTTCATTTACCATGAAGTGAGTCCCTTGATCCAAGGTGATGCTGTGTGGGATACCATGATGGTGGATAAGGCATTCTGTAAGTCCACGGATGGCATTTTTGGCAGAAGCATTGTGTAGGGAAGGCAAATCTGTATCCAGAGTAAGTGTCTATCCTAGTAAAAACAAAAGGCTGCCCTTTCCATGATGGAAATGGTCCAGTGTAATCAACTTGTTACCAGGCTGCTGGCTGATCACCTCAAGGAATGGGGTCGTATCGGGGACTCAGTGTTGGTCTCTGCCGCTGGTAGATTGGGCACTCAGCAGTGGCTGTAGCCAAGTCAGGTGAGTGTAAGTCCATGCTGCTGAGCCCATGCATAATCTCCATACCTGCCACCATGGCCACTTTGTTTATGAGCTCATTAGGCAATGACAAGAGTGGCTGGGAAAAGGATAACTGGTTTCCACAGAAAGTATCATCCTATCCACTTGATTGTTAAAGTCCTCCTCTGCAGAAGTCACCCTTTAGTGAGCATTCACATGAGACAATAATATCTTCACTTCTTTCACCAATTTAGAAAGATCTATCCACATACCTCTTCCCATACCTCCTTGTCACCAATTTTCCAATCATATTTCTTCCAAGTTCCTGACCATCCAGCCAAACCATTGGCCATAGCCCAGGAATCAGTATACAATCGTACATTTGACCATTTCTCTTTCCAAGAAAAGTGAACAACCAAGTACACTGCTAGAAGTGTTGCCCATTGGAACGATTTCACTTCACCACTGTTCTTCAGGGAGGTCCCAGAAAGGGTTTGTACTGATGCTGCTGTCCACTTTTGAGTGGTTCCTGCATATCGCACAGAACCATCTGTAAACCAGGCATGAGTTTTCTCTGCCTCAGTCAACTATTATATGGAACTCCCCATGAGGTCATAGGTGCAGGCTGGGATAGGTCAGGTAACTTGACAGGTGCGGAGGCCACAGGCATTTGAGCCACTTCCTATTGCAGCTTACTTTTGCCTTCAGGTGTTGTTTGGGTCCAATCTTGTATATATCACTTCCATTTAATGATAGGGTGTGGCTGTGCATGTCTGACTGTATGACTGTATCAGACAACACTCAGTTCATTATGGCAGCTCAGGTCACACAGTGACTTAGTGTCCCAAGGTTAAGCGTTCAGTCTCTACTAAGAGTCTGTAATAAGCCAAACGCTGTTTTTCAAAAGGACAGTAGTTGTCTGCAGAGGATGGCAGGGCTTTGCTCCAAAATCCTAAGGGTCTGCACTGTGATTCACCAATAGGGGCCTACCAAAGACTCCAAACAGTGTCTTTATCCACCACTTCAAGCACCATTGGATGAGCTGGCTCATATGCCCCAAGTGACAGAGCAGTTTGCATGGCAGCCTGAATCTGTTGCAGAGCCTTCTCTTGTTCTGGGCCAGACTCAAAACTAGCAGCTTTTCAAGTCACTTGATAAATAGGTCAGAGTAATACACCTAAATGAGGGATATGCTGCCTCCAAAATCCAAAGAGGCCTACCAGGCATTATACCTCCTTTTTAGTTGTAGGAGGGGCCAGATGAAACAACTTATCCTTCACTTTACAAGGACTATCTCAACATACCCTGGTCCACTGGGCCCCTAGAAATTTCACTGAGATGGAAGGTGCGTGAATTTTTGTTGGGTTAATTTCTCACCCTCTAGCACGCAAAAGTCTCACCAAGAAATCTAGAGTCATTGATACTTCTTCCTTACTAGGTCAAATCAGCATAATGTCTTCCATGTAACAGATCAGTGTGATGTCTTGAGGAAGGGAAAGGTGATCAAAGTCTCTGCCAGACTAAATTATGATGTAGAGTTGGAGAGCTGATATACTCTTGAGGTAGGACTGTGAAGGTGAATTGCTGGCCTTTCCAGATGAAGGCAAACTGCTTCTGGTGGTTCTTTGAGACAGGTATGGAGAAAAAGTCATTAGTGAGAGCAAAAGCTGCATGCCAGGTACCAGGAGACGTATTAATTTGATCAAGCAATGAAACCACATCTGGAACAGCAACTAAAATTGGAGTCACCAGCTGGTTAAGTTTTCGATAATCCACTGTCATTCTCCAAGATCCATTTGTTTTTGCAGAGGCCAAACTGACAAGTTGAATGGGAGAGTGGTGGGAATTACCACCTCTTCATCCTTTAAGTCCCAGATGGTGACAGTAATCTCTGCAATCCATCCAAGAATGCAGTATTACTTTTGGTTTACTATTTTTCTCAGTAGGAGCAGTTCTAATGGCTTCCACTTGGCTTTTTCTGCCATAATAGACTTTACTCCATTTGTCAGGGATCCATTGTGTTGGTTGGCCAGTTGCTGAGTATATCTATTCCAATTAAGCATACTGGAACTGGGTAAATCACTACAGAATGTGTTCAGGGACCCACTGGACCCATTGTGAGATGGAGATGAGATAAGACTCCATTAATAACCTTACCTACAAGATCAACAGGCAAGCTGCTAGCTCAAGGCCCAAGAAGTGGAGATCAGATGATGATGAACCGGATGCAGAATCCAGAGCGAAAGCCTTGCTAGAACATCCATTTATATATTGGAGGCAGCCCACATCCCCAAGGAATATACCTTTCAACTGATTGGCTGCTAATAGCAGATCTCATCTTGGAGTTGATTACATCATTATATAACTGCAAAATTTCCTCATTAGATAACTGCCAAACTCCATCATAACTTCCAAACCACTGAGAATCATAGCCCAGCCAAGGTGACACACAACCTTAACCATCACACACACACACACACACACAAAAAAAAAAAAAAACCATTGCTGTCAAGTTGACTACAACTCATAGCGACCCTATAGGACAGGAGAGAACTGCCCTATGGAGTTTCCAAGGAGCGGCTGGTGGATTCAAGCTGCTGACCGTTTGGTTAGCAGATGAACTCTTATCCACTACACCACCAGGTTCCACAGGTACTGACTAATTTTCCTCCATAATTTAAATCACCAGTGTTTCGTGTTGTTTATTTTTAAAATGCTCTGTATCAAATTTGAAATATATAAACATATGTCAATATATATATTGATATCAACATAACATATTCAGATTTTAAAAAATAAATGTTCTTGTATTTATAATTAGTATAATACTGGATGTAGTAGGTTAGTATATGGTCTGATGCAGTAACAAATGGTTTCTAAAATCTCAGTGGCTTAATACAATGAGTTTTCCCTCATACAAAAGCTGTTGAGAGAGGAGGAAGTTCTGTTCCAAGCAGTGACTTCAGTATCTATATTGCTTTCATGTCAAAAGAAGAGAGATGGGAAACTCCACTTTCTCTTAAATGCTTTGGCCTAGAAGTAACAAATAAATCTTGCTGATGGTCCATTTGTCAGAAATTAAAAAAGAGACCCAACACAGTTGCTGGAGAGTATGGGCAATATGGAAATGTAGATAGAATATTTGTTAATACTGTCTAAATAGATGATTTTCATTCAGCATGGGAAGAGAGAAGCATGAGAAGAAAAAGCGGTAACAAAAAAAATCCTGTATTTAAAGTGTATAAGTCTCTTCTTTAGCTTTCCTAAAAATTAAGGTCACTTTTATGTTCTTTTAAAACTAATAACAGCTTTATTGTTATTTTTAGCTACCATTGAGTCACCCCCAACTCATGATGACCACATGTTTTACAGGGTATATCTGCTCCATAAGGTTTTCTTGGCTGTAATCTTTACAAAAGCAGTTCACCAGGCCTTTCTACCATGGAGCCACTGGGTGGGTTCTAACTGCCAATCTTTCAGTTAGCAGCTGATTGCAAACTGATTTCACTACCCAGGCTCCCTATAGCTTTATTGAGATATAGCTCACATACCATACACATTGGGTATTGAATTGTATCTTCCGCAAATACATGCTGAAGTCCTAACCCCTCTACCTGTGAATGTAACCCTATTTAGAAATAGAGACTTTAAAGATGTTATCAGTTAGGTTAACATAAGGTCATACTGAAGTAAAATGTGTCCTAATATTATATGACTGGAGTCCCTATAAAACAGAAAAGAATAAACAGATTCAGGAAGACAGAGGAAGGATGTCAATGAATGTCTAGAGGTACCAGAAGCTAGGAGAGAGGCATGAAACAGTTTATATCTCAAAGTCTCCAAAGGAATCAACATGGCTGGGATCCTGATTTGAAATTCCAGCCTCCAGAACTGTGAAACAATAAATTTCTGTTCTTATAAACTACCCAATTTGTGGTATTTTGTTATGGAAGCCCTAGGAAACTAAGAATATACAATTTACCTATTCAATGTGTACGATTCAAGAGTTTTTAAATATATTCACAAGTTGTACAAACATTCCAACAGTATTTACCACTCCCAAAATAAACACTGTATCCATTAACATTCACACTCCATTTCTTCCCAACTGCCTCAGTACTAGGCAACTATTAATTTATTTTTTCTCTATATCAATTTGCATGTTAAATATTTTTAATATAAATGGAATCTTACAACATGACTTCTGTTACTGGCTTCTTTCACTTAGCATAATTTTTCAAAATCCAGCCATGTAGTAGCATGTATTTGTACTTTTTTCTTGCTGAATAATATACTATTGTATAGATGTTGTTGTTTTTGCTAGGTGCCATTGTGTCAGTTCAGACTCATAGTGACCCTATGCACAACAGAAAAAAAAAAATTGCCCAGTCCCAGGCCATCCTCACAATTGTTTCTATGTTTGAGCCCATTGTCGCAGCCACTGTGTCAATCCGTCTTGTTCAGGGTCTTCCTTTTTTTTGCTGACCCTCTGATTTACCAAACATGATGTCCTTCTCCAGGGACTGTTGCCTCCTGATAACATGTCCTAAGTACGTGAGACAATGTCTCACCATCCTTACTTCTAAGGAGCATTCTGGCTGTACTTCTTCCAAGACAGATTTGTTTGTTCCTCTGACAGTCCATGGTGTATTCAATATTCTTCGCCAACACCATAATTCAAAGGCATCAATTCTTCTTTAGTCTTCCTCCTTCCTTGTCTAGCTTTTGCAGGTACATGAGGCAACTGAAAATACCATTACTTGGGAAAGGTGTACCTTAGTTCTCAAGGTGACATCTTTGTTTTTAACCCTTTAGAGAGGTCTTTTGCAGTAGACCCCCTGTCCTTTGATTTCTTTACTGCTGCTTCCATAAGCGATGATTGTGGATTCAAGTAAAATGAAATCTTTGACAACTTCAGTGTTTTCTACATTTATCATGATGTTGCTATTGTTCCAGTTGAAAGGATTTTTGTTTTCTTTATGTTGAAGTATAATCAATATTGAAGACTGTGGTCTTTGATCTTCATCAGTAAGTGCTTCAAGTCCTCTTCACCTTCAGTAAGCAAGGTTCTTCATAACGCAGGCTGTTAATGAGTCTTCCTCCAGTCTTGATGCCTATTTCTTCTCCATATAGTCTGGCTTTTCAGATTATTTGCTCTGCATACAGATTGAATAAATTTGATAAAAGGATACAACCCTGATACACATCTTTCCTGACTGTAAATCACACAGTGATCCCTTGTTCTTTTCAAACAGCTGCTTCCTGGTCTATGTACAGGTTCCTCATGAGCACAATTAAATGTTCTGGAATTCTCATTTTTTTTTGCAACGTTATCTATAATTTGTTGTGATCCACACAATCTAATGTCTTTGCATAGTCAATAAAACACAGATAAATATCTTTCTGGAATTATCTGCTTTCAGCCAAGATCCATCTGACATCAGCAATGATATACCTTGTTCCAGTGCCCTTCTCAATCTGGCTTGAATTTTCTGCATGTTTCCTGTCGATGTACTGTTGCAACCGTTTTTGAATGATTTTCAGGAAAATTTTACTTGCATATGATATTAATCAATAATTTCCACGTTCTGTTGGATCACTTTTCTTTGGAATGGGCACAAATATGGATCTCTTCCAGCCTGATGGCCAGGTAGCTCTTTTCCAAATTTCTTGGAGTAGATGAGTGAGTACTTCCAGCACTGAATCCATTTGTTGAAACATCTCAACTGGTATTCCATCAATTCCTGAAGTATTGTTTTTCACCAATGCCTTCAGTGTAACTTGGACTTCTACGTTCAATACTATTGGTTCTTGATCCTATGCTACTTCTTGAAATGTTTGAATGTCCAGTAATTTTTTTTTTTTTGGCACAGTGACTCTATGTGTTCCTTCCATCTTATTTTGATGTTTCTTGTGCTGTTCAATATTTTGCTCATAAAACCAAAGAAACCAAACACATTGCTGTCGAGTTGATTCTGACTCATACCGACTCTATAAGACAAAGTAGAGCTGTCCCATAGGGTTACCAAGTAGAGGATGGTGGATTTGAACTGCCAACCTTTTGGTTAGCAGATGATCTTTTCAACATTATGCCACCAGGGCCCATAGAATCCTTCAGTATCGCAACTTGAGGCTTGAAATTTTTTTTTTTTTTTCCAGTTATTTCAGCTTGAGAAATGCAAGTGTGTTTTTCCCTTTTGGTTTTCTAACACCAGATTTTTGCACATTTCATTATAATACTTTACTTTGTCTTCTCAAGCTGCCATTTAAAATCTTCTGTTCAGCTGTTTATACCATCATTTCTTCCATTCATTTTAGCTACATATGTTCAAGAGCAAGTTTCAGAGTCTCTTTTAATGTGTGTTTGGTCTTTTCTTTCTTTTTTGTCTTTTTCATGACTTTTTGCTTTCTTCATGTATGATGTCCTTGGTGTTATCCCACAAGTTGTCTGGTCTTCGGTCATTAGTGCATCAAATCTATTCTTGAGATGGTCTCTAAATTCAGGTGGGATATACTCAAGGTCAAACTTTGGCTCCTGGTGACTTGTTATAATTTTCTTTAGCTTCAACTTGAACTTCCATAAGAGCAGCTGATGGTCTGTTCTGCAGTCAGCACCTGGCCTTGTTCTGACTGATGATATTGAGCTTCTCCATCGTCTCTTTCCACAAATGTACCCGATTTGATTCCTTTGTATTATATCCTGTGAGATCCACATGTATAGTTGCCTTTTATGTTGTTTAAAAAAGTATTTGCAATAAGTAAGTCGTTGGTCTTGCAAAATTCTATCATTCGACCTCTGGCTTCCTTCCTATCACCAAGGCCATATTTTCCAACTACTGTTCCTTCTTCTTTGTTTCCAATCTTCCCATTCCAGTTAAAAATCTTCAATTTCTCCATCTTTGGCCTTAAGGGTTGGTGCATTAATTTGAATACTAGTCGTATTAACTGGTCTTCCTTTAGGCATATGGATATTATCCTATCATTGGCAGCATTGTACTTCAGGATAGATCTTGAAATGGTCTTTTTGACACCGAATGTGATGCCATTCCTTTTCAATTGGTCATTCCTGGTATAGTAGACCATATGAGTGTCTGATTCACAATGGCTAATACCAGTCCATTTCAGCTCTCTAATGCCTAGAACATCGATCTTTATGGCGTTCCACTTCATTTTTGAAGACTTCCAATTTTCCTAGTTTCATATTTTGTACATTTCTCTGATTATTAATGGATGTCTGCAGCTGTTTCTTCTCATTTTGAGTCGTGCCACATCAGCAAAGGAAGGTCCTTTACTCCATCCATGTCATTAATGTTGACTCTATTTTGTGGAGCCAGCTCTTCCCCAGCTCTTCCCAGCTCTTCCGCAGTGCCTTTCAACCTGAGGTATGGAACCCTGGTGGTGCAGCAGTTAAGAGCTACAGCTGCTAACCTAAAGGTAGGCAGTTCGAATCCACCAGTCACTCCTTGGAAAACCTATCTTTCTCATAATATAGACAATTTGTGTATCTTCTTTGAAGAAGTGTCTATTCAGTTTCTTTGTCCAATTTTTAACTGTTTTTTTTAATATTCAGTTATAAGTTTCTGTATGCAATTCACCTACTAGAGATATGATTTGCAAATACTTTCTTCCATTCTGTGAGTTTCTTTTCACTTCATAACAGTTTCTTTGAAGCACAAAAATTTTTAAATTTGATTGTCTAATTTCTTTATTTTTCATTTTTGTCACTTGTGCTTTTGTGCTGCCAAATCTAAGAAGGCTATGTGTAACCCAAGGTCACAATCAATGATTTATTTCTATATTTTTTCTAAGAGTTTTATAATTTTAGTTCTTACATTTAGGTCTGTGCCCAATTTTGCATTAATGTTTGTGTTTAATGTAAGGAAAGGGTCCAACTTCATTCTTTTACCTGTGGATATTCAGTTTTCCCAGCACCATTTGTTGAAAGGATTTTTTTTTTCTCTATTCAATTGTCTTGGCACCCTTGTTGGAAATGAATTGACCATAAATGTGACATTATTTATGGAATCTCAATTCTATTCATTGATCTATATGTTTACCCTTATACCGGTATCACACTGCCTTGATTCTCATAGCACTGTAGTAAGCTTTGATACCTGTATGTGTGAGCCCTCCAACTTCATTGTTCTTTTTAAAGATTATTTTGGCCTTTCTGCCTTCCTTGAATTTTCGTATGAATTATAGGGTTAACTCGTCACTTTCTGCGAAGAAGTCAGCTGACATTTTGATAAGGATTCTGTTGAATCTGTAAATCACTTTGAGAAGTACTGTTATCTTAACAATATTATTGTCTTCCAATCCATTTATTTATTACCCTTTAATTTATTTTAAACAATATTTTGTAGTGTTAAAAGTATATGCATTACACTTCTTTTGTTAAATGTATTCCTTAAATATATATTTTATCAAACATATATGATTTTATACTATTGAAAAAATATTTGCTTTTTTAATTTTATCTTTGGATAGTTCATTACTAGTACATAAAAACACAATCTTTATATATTGATCTTGTAGACTGTAAACTCAATGAATTTGTTCCAATAGTTTTTTAGTGAATTCCATAGTTATTTTATATCTACAAAATCATGTCATCTGAAAATAGAGATAGTTTTACATCTTTCTTTCCAGTTTGGACACCCTTTTTTTTCTCACACAATTTTACTGGTTAAAATAGCCAGTAAGATATTGAATAGAAGCAGTGGCTGTCGGCATTCTTGTTTTGTTCCTGATCTTAGTGGGAAAGTATTCAGTCTTTCACATAAGTATGATGTAATGGATTTTTCATAGATGTCTTTGTTAGGTTGTGGAAGTTACCTTCTATTTCCAGTTTTGGTTTCATGCATTTTGGGGCTTTGTTTTGGTGCATATGTGTTTACAGTTATTACACTTTCTTTATGGATTGATCCTCCTATCATTATAAAATGTCCTTCTTTACCCCAGTAACTTTTTTAAGCCTACTTTGTCTGATATTATTATAGACATTCCAGTTTTCCTATTGTTTTTTGCATGGTATATATATTTTTTCCTTTCTTTTAATCCTTGAATCTAAAATGTCTTTTCTTTACAGAGTATATAGTTGAGTTTTTTTTTTTTAATCCAGTCTGACAACCTCTGAATTTGCTTGAGTTTTCTAATACATTCACATTTAATGATATTTTTGGTATATTTTGCTTTTTAGTTTACATATGTATCATGTCTTTTTGCTTCTCTATTCTTTTGTTACTGCTTTCTTTTACATTAAGTAAATATTTTTTAGAGCAATATTTTAATTCATTTAATTAGTTCCACTATATTATTTTGAGTTATTTTCTTATTTTTTGCTCTTACTAAACCCAAATCCACTGCCATTGAGTCGATTTTGACTCATAGTATCCTATAGGACAGAGTAGAACTGCCCCACAGTGCTTCTAAGGCTGTAATCTTTATGGAAGCATACGGGCACATCTTTCTCCCATGGAGAGGCTGGTGGGTTCAAACTGCTGACCTTTCGGTGAGCAGATGAGTGCTTTAACCACTGCGCCACCAGGGCTCCTTATTTTTTTCCTCTAGGGCTTACCTTGTCTATATTAACCTATCAGAAACTTCTTAATATTTATACTAACCTAATTCAAAAAGAAAAAAAAAAAACATTGCCATCATGTCAATTCCAACTCACAGCAAATTTATAGGACAGAGTAGAACTTCCCCATAGGGTTTCCAAGGCTGTACTCCAAGGCTGTAAACTTTATGGAAGCAGACTGCCACATCGTTCTCCCACACTGGTAGGTTCAAATTGCAGAACTTTCTGGTCAATAGCCAAGCGCTTACTCACTGCACCACCAGGGCTCCGTTAATCTAATTCCAGTGAGATAAAAAATTCTATCTACTTCTATTCCCCCTTTTCCCTTTTTGTACTGTTTTTTTTATATGTGTTACATCTGTGTATGTTACAAACTGAACAATACATTGTTATAATTATTACTGTATGTAATTTTACACTAAAGAAGCTGAGAGAAGGAGAGCAAGTATATATAAAGTTAGTGATATTCATATTTTTATTTACCATTTCCATTTATTTTCATATGTTTTTGTGGATTTAAGTTCCCATTTGTTATCATTTTCTTACTCCAATACAACTTTGCTCCCATCCAGCCACTTTCTGCTGTTACTGTCAAATATATTACATTTCTATATGTTGTATGGCCAACATAAAATTATATACGTATTGTTTTAAACAATTGCTTTTTAAATCAGATAGAAAGAGTGAGAAATACTCATTTATACTTTTTTGTACTTACATAATTACCTGTACTGGTGCTTTATTTTACTTTATTTCATTTTGATTGAAATTACAGTGTTGGGATACTTACTCTCAGACTGAAGAATTTTCTGTCATACTTCTGGTAAGTCAGGCCGGCTAGCAATGAATTTTATCAGGTTTTGTGTATCTCACAATGTCTTTCTCTGCCTTTATTTTTGAAAAATTGTTTTGCTGGATATAAGATCAGTGCTTTTTGTTTTTTATTTTTGTTTTTTCATTAGTTTGAATATGTCATTCCACTGCCTCTAGCCTTCTAACCTCCACTGTCTTTGATGAGAATCTGGCTGTTAATCTTATTGGGGTTCTCTTTGCTGTGGTAAGTCATTTTTCTCTTGTAGCTTCCAAGATTTTCTCTTTCTTTCAACATCTTCACTATTAATTATATGGGAGTGGATCTCTTTGTATAATCTTAATTGGAGAGTGTTGAGCTTCTTGGATGTGTAGATTAATATTTTATATAAAATCTAGGAATTTTAAGTCATCATAGGAGCCCTAGTGACTCAACAGTTAAGTGCTCAGCTGCTAATCGAAAGATTGGTAGTTCAAACACACCCTGCGACTTTGTGGGAGAAAGACCTGGCAATACGCTCCCATAAAGATTACAACCTAGAAAACCCTATGGAACAATTCTGCTCTTTCACATGCGGTCACTATGAGTCAACATCGACTCAACAGCACCTAACAACAACAAAAACAATTTTATCAATTTTTTTTCTGCTCCTTTCTCTTTCTCTCTTCTCCTTTTGGTACACCTATTACATGTATGTTGGTGTGGTGTGTGTATGTTAGTGTACTTAATGCTGTCCCACATTTCCCTGCAGTGCTATTCATTTTATTTTCCATTTTTTTTCTCTGTTCTTTGGATTGTATGATCTCTTTTGACATATCTTCATGTTTGCTGATTCTTTCTTCTATCAATTCAAATATATTGAGCTCTTTTAGTAAAATTTTTATCTAGCCTTTTCAACCTTGAGTTTTATTTGATTCTTTTTTATAATATTTATTTCCTTATTGTTATTCTATATTTGATTAGTCATTGTCATCCTACTTTCCTTTATTTCTTTAAACATTGTTTCCTTTAGTTCTTTGAACATATTTATAATGACTTCTGCAAGGTCTCTGTCTGTTCAATCCTATATCTGGGCCCTCTCAAAGGGAACTTCTGTTGTCTTGTTTTGTGTATGAGGCTCACTTTTCTATTTCTTTAAATGCCTCATTATTCTTTTTTAAAAAATTTTGTTGTGTTTTAGGTGAAAGTTTACAGTGCAAATTAGTTTCTCATTTGAAAATTTATACACAAATTGTTTTGTGACTTTGGTTGCAATCCTTGCAATGTGTCAGCATGCTCCCCCTTTCCCTTTACACCCCAGGTTCCCCATGTCTGCTTGTCCATTTTTCCTGTCCCTTCCTGCCTTCTAGTCTTTGCTTTGGGCAGGTGTTGCCCATTTGATTTCACATACTTGATTGAACTAAGAAGCTCTTTCCTCACATGTATTATTATTTTTTTTATAAGCCTATCTAATCTTTGGCTGAAAGGTGGACTTTGGGAGTGGAGTCAGTTCTGAGTTAGTAGGGTGTCTGGGGGCCATAGTCTCAGGACCTCCTCCAGTCTCTCTCGGACTAGTAAGTCTGGTCTTCTTTTTTGGTGAATTTGAATTTTGTTTTACATTTTTCTCTAGCTCTGCCCAGGATCCTCTATTGTGATCCCTGTCAGAACAATTGGTGGTGGTAGCTGGGCACCATCTAGTTCTTCGGGGCTGAGGTTGGTGGAGGCTGTGGTTCATGTGGTCCATTAGTCCTTTGGACTAATATTTTCCTTGTGTCTTTGGTTTTCTTTGTTCTCCTTTGTTGTGAACGTGATGGGACTAATAGATGTATTTTGAATGGCTGCTCACAAGCTTTTAAGAGCCCAGATGCTACTCATCAAAGAAGGATGTAGAATACTTTCTTTATGAACTATGTTATACAAGTTGATCTAGATGTCCCCCAAGACCATGGTCACCAGTCATTAACCCCAGTAACTCAGTCCCTGAAGGTGTTTGGATGTGTCTATGAAGTTTCTATGGATTTGCCTTGGTCAAGTTGTGTTGACTTCCCCTATATTGTATGTTGCCTTTCCTTTCACAAAGTTAACACTTGCCTATTATCTAGTTAGTGACTTCCCTTCCCCACCCTGCCTCATTATTCTTTGTTAAAAACTTGGTATTTTTCAATAGATACTGGATACTAACTTCCCTCCTATTTGAGAGGCATGTTGTTGTCCATGTTTGTTTGTTTATGCGTGTTGGATAATTGGGTAGTGTCTTAGTTATCTAGTGCTGCTATAACAGAAATATCCCAAGTGGATTGCTTTAACAAACAGAAATTTATTCTCTCACAGTCTAAGAAGCTAGAATTCCTAATTCAGGGCACCAGCTCCAGGGGAAGGCTTTCTCTCTCTGTCTGTTCTGGGGGAAGGTCTTTGACATCAATCTTCCTCTAGTTTAGGAGTGTCTCAGTGCAGGGACCCCAGGTCCAAAGGACACGCTGTGCTCCTGGCTTTTCTTTCTTGGTAGTATGAGATCCCTCTCCTCTCTGCTTGATTCTGTCTTATGTATCTCAAAAGAGATTGACTCAAGATACAACCTAATCCTCATTAACATAACTGCCTCTGATCTTGCCTCATTAACATAGAGGCTAGGATTTACAACAAATAGGGTAATCACATCAGATCACAAAATGGTGGACAACCACACAATACTGGGAATCATGGCTTAGCCAAGTTGACATACATTTTTTGGGGGACACAATTCAATCCATAACAGCTACACTGTTTTAGTGAAGTCTACTTCCCCTCATTGAAAAACCTGTGGTGTTGCTCCTCAATGCATTTGCAGTTACCCTGGGATGACAGTGGTTTCAGCAGAACTCTCTTTTAGTACTCTTCCTTTGTCTCTCAGTTGAGCTGGTTTTTGCTGGTGCTGTAATATCCAGATTGCTATCTGATTAAATTTGAGCCCATTGCAGCGGTAGTTTTTATGGCCAGTTTTAAGGTTTGTTCTGACCACAGGAGGGCCCACCTTAGCTGTGCCCGATTCTCTTTGGTAAACTAGGTGACCTATGTTTTAGCCTGTGTTTCTCATTTGACTATCAGCCTCCTTTAAATTGATTATGATCAAAATCTTTTTTTTTTTAAACTCTTTTAAGGCTGGAACTTCCTCACACTCTCTTCCAAATAATGTCCATTTCCTTGAGGAGAGCTTCAGAGATCTCTGTTCTTATGACCTGACTCCATGTCCTAGGAAAAGCTTTGAGACTCTGCTTCAGAGATAGAAGTGGAGACAGTAACCTGCTTCTCTCACAGGGACACCACTTGTTTAGAAGCTGGACATTCAGCAGGAGAAGTAGCCTCTAGTCTTTTTGGCTTGTTTATTTTGGTGTGAAACCTTTACCCTATGAGTGAGCTACAGTTAAGGACATTGGGGCCCCAGTATCTTCAGTCTTCCATGCCTGGGTTAAAGCCTATGCCTGAGTCAGAACTGGATGGAAGAAGGAAACCCTCAACCTCTTGGCTGTATTTTCCTGGATTTAGCCTCTACAACACAGTTGTAGGAGGGGTGAAAAATGTTGGAAGGCTATTCTTTCTGGGAAATATCATAGTAATTGATCAGGAAATGGGAACCCCAACTTTTTGGCCACACCCATCAGGAATGGAGCTGCTTCTTTTTTATTGTGATTTAGATGAAAATTTACAGAGCAAATCAGTTTCTCATTAAACAGTTAATACACAAATCGTTTTGTGACATTGGTTGCCAGCCTTGAGATGTGTCAACACTCCCTTTCTCCACCCCAGGTTACTTATTTCCATTCATTCAGTTTTCCTGTCCCTTTCTGCTTTCTCTTTTTTGCTTTTGTAGTGGTTTGCCCGTTTGTCTCGTATACCTGATTGAACTCTGAAGCACATCCCTCGCGCGCATTATTGTTGGACTTATAGACCTATCCAATCTTTGGCTGAAGGGTCAACCTCAGACGAGACTTCAGTACTGAGTTAAAAGAGTGTCCTGGGCCATACTCTCGGTGAAGAATGGGGCTTCTGTCATGCTGAGCTGGGCAGTGGGAGGGAAGGAGTAGGTCCTTTCTAAAATGACAAAGACTCTCATTGTTACTACCTAATTTAGTAGATGTTCTTGAATAAAGTATCTTCATGTGATGTTTGCCCTTAGGACAAATTTCACTGACTTTAAATGTTTGTGGTTTTATAGTTTTCTCCATTTACTGTTGTTGTGCTGGAGAGTAGTTTCCTAAACCACTGTCACTCCTGAAGTATCTAAGGATAGTTTACACTTCTTTAAATTTCAGTTAATATTTTTAGATCCCTCTTATTAACCAGAAGACTAAAACATATATAGCATTATAGCCCTCTATTTACTCTATACAGAATATCATTCATACTGCCAACTGTAGATGAAGAAACTGGCAAAGTCTCCTCAGTTCTTGGTACTTTCACTTTTCTTGCTAGCATATGATGCTGTTACTGAACACTGCTCCCACACATTCTGATGAATATCTGTATATAGAGAAGATTCTGTTCTTGGTGACCCAGATCCCTATACCAATCCTGGCTTTGGTATTCAGTGTTATAGCTCAATCTGTTCACTCTCAAATTCCCAGTTCATAAGCCCATGTCAGTGAGCTAGATCCTAGTAAACACTGCCCCTGCAGCCATATATTTGCTGGAATCAGCCCTTCCACTTAAAACATCTAGTCCTCATGGTGAGCCTAGGGTAGAAATGCAGATTTGCTTTCCCTTGTGGTGACTTTTTTTTTTGGATGTCCTTATTAAATTTCCTCCCAGTCAACATCAGTTAGATCAATCACATTCCATCAGAGAAGTTTTAATAACATTAAACTTCCAAAGGGAAGCAGTTATGCTCTTAATCCCTTTCCTCTCAGGAGGTTCATTTGCCCCAATGCAAATATGTCCACTTCCTATCTACTGAGGAGCTCTGCATTCCAAGTGACTTTGGGAGCGATCCAAGGCCACAAATGTGTTATTACACAATTCTCAAGACACAATGGCTTCCTACTTGCCTATTTTTATATGTGTAATAGGGCCCAGTCCTGTGACTCTTCCCTGAACAAGTTCTCTTCTAAGGTGACTTTCTTTGTCCACCAATAAAAAGAGAGGTGAGAATATCACTTTGTAGGATTTAAACCATTTTAACTGAAAGATTAGCAAACCTAAAAGCTGTCAAGCCATCAAAATCATTCTAAAATATAATGCATTCACACTTCCACCACATTTTATTTATTAGCTCTATCAGTTCTGCAAAACGAGCAATGCATTTTGGTTGTGGCTCTCATGGGTACACATGTATTTTACAAGGACACTCGTGATATATTTTACTATACAAATCACGAGATATAGTTTACACACAGGGCCCAAGTTTTTATACGTTTCTCCCCGAAGGATATTCATATTTGATAAATTACTGATTGAAATCTGAGGCAATTAAGTTGTGATGACCTTGGCATACTAGTGTATGTATTTTCTATTAAAACGACGTCAGCCCTTTATTATAGTTTGCCTGTGTAAAAGCGAATCAAGTTAGGCCCACTTCACATTTAGTTTCTTATTCCTTGAACACACACAATGTTTTATTCCACACTGATCAGATCTAGCTGGCAGTCTCTTGCTTTATTTGGCTAAATTGAATGTCTTGCTCAGAATATCCACTTTTTAATTGAAATAAAAGTCATGAATCTTCCAAAAAGAAAAACAAATGCCTGATAATGCACTGATTTTATCTTTTGTTTTCTCTGTTTTAAATCTTGACTGGAAAGTTCCACTGTATTCTACATTGTTGTAGTGATACAATTTCTGAAAATATTTTGATTGCAAACTATTCCAACAATACCCAAGTTTCTAGAGCAAAATATAGACTTTCACTTTTGGATTTTATCCCGACTATCTCTTTTCTTCTTAGAGGTTACCTTTGTCACTGCTTATTTTGTTTTCTTACAAGCTTTTCTATCCATTTCCATACACATTTTACTGGATGCTGTATGGAACTTTTCCTGATATCTTGGATTTCTGCTACCCCAGAGTTGATGAAAATCTCTTGCTAGACATATCACAATGACATTTACTAATTGATGACCAAGATTTTTTATTTTAATCTTTACCATACTATCCTAGCTAGTATATATAAAAAAAGAAAATAAGTCAAGCTATTGGTCTAGTAAGCACTCCTTTTTCCCTGTCTCTGAGAGGGTGTGTAGGTGGTGGTAGCAAGGTTCTACCCCATCTTCCAACTCCCAAATAAGTGAATTGCTTCAGGAGACAATTCTAAAGATTGCAAGGGCAAGCAAGAAGCAAAGATAGTCATTTTCTTCACAGGTGGGTGTTTTCACAGAAATTCCTTGGGACACTCCTGTGCATTTGGATGGAATATGGGGAGAGAATAGTTATGAGATTAACATATGACCTCTGGAGTTTTTAGGCATATCAGAACACAGAGACTGATGCCCACTTCTCTCCTAGAGTATTCGGATGGTTTTAGCAGGTTAAGATGGCAGGGAATGGAGAGAAACCAGCTGAAAAGTCTGTATTCCACAGTTAGGCATTGAAGAGTTCATGAAACTTTTCATGGACTAAATGAATGCCGGGCGAAAACAAGATGTCCTGAGAGACCTCAGAAGTAAAATATTGTGAGGTATGCCCACAGAGATAAGAACTGATGAAAGTAGTTCTACAAACTTGTCACCTCATTTTTTGTTCTTTGCTAATATCAGATGTACTCACAATTTGAGATTTATCATACAAACTTTATTTTATTTTTAATACATATTGTCATCATTCAGTCATGAGTACTTTCAAAATTCCATTAGAATTTCTTCTTTATCTCATATATTAAGTATAAATGTAAGGGAATGTGTTAACTCTTTGGTGATCGTTTAAAAATTTCATTTTGGACAGAGGGAATAGTCTGAATGAGCACAGGAGATAGATGTTTGAAAAATTTAATGTGAGCTTGTAAAGAATATGAGTTTTATAGAATATATTTATAGTATATTAAGTATTTAATTTTCTTGTTCATATCTTCTATACCCTTACTTCTTTTTGGCCTGATTGAGCTATTGTTTAGCAGGGAGGTATATTAAAATTTCCCATAGTAGTTCCCTTTTCTACTGATGTTCCTTGTCGAAGTTTTGTTTTCTGTAGTGAAATACCATGTTGCTTATTTTTTATACAAATATTTATGACTTTCACAACATAGGAATATATAATTACATGTGTTCCTATTTATCTCAGTATGCCTAACCTTAAATTTTACTAGGATGATATTAATATTAACATTACTTTTTTGTTTGCAAAAATTCACTCCTCTATTTTCAGCTATATTTTTAATCACTCTTTTTTAAATGTGTGCTTTATAAAAACCATGCTGTTGGATCACTGAGTCTTAAGCCAATTCAGTAATTTCTCTCATTTAATTAAATAATGCTGTTAATTTCAATTAAGGGCAATTACATGTTTATTATTGATTTTACATTGCTATGTCCTTTTTATCTTTCCAACTTTGGATTTCTCTGCCTTGATTCTTGTGTTCTCCTCTGTTAATTTGGAAAGCTACTGTGATTTTCCAGTCTATTAATGGTTATCACACCATGCTGTCATTCAGAAACATGCTCCTGTATTGTTATTTGTGAAGAAATTACCACTATTTTCCTCACCAAGAAGAAGAGCTTCTTCCAAGGTGTCTCTCTATTTCTTTCCTGCTCTTCCTGATTACCACCCTCCATCAGTTTGTCATACTATGGTCACTTGTGTGTTACTGTGATACTGGAAACAATGTCACTGGCATTTCCAACACCAGCAGGGTCACTCATGGTGGACAGATTTCAGCAGAGCTTCCAGACTAAGACTAGGAAGAAAAGCTTGGCTATCTACTTCCAAAAATTAGCCAATGAAAACCTTATGAGCCCAATAGAGCATTTTCTTGCTCACTTGCTTTGGACACATCATCAGTAGGGATCAATTGCTATAGGATGACATCACGTTCGGTGAAGTAGAGGGTCGGTGAGAGCAGAGGAGACCATTTGTAAGATAGATTGACACAATAACTGCAACATGGACTCAAACATGCAGGTGATCTAGCATGGTACAGGACCAGGCAATGTTTCATTCTGTTGTACATAAAGTCCCCATGAGTCGGAGTCAACTTGATGGCGGTTTATCTATCTATCTATCTGTCTGTCTTCCATCTATTTTCCTAATGAAGATGAATATTTTATAATCCTCTCAAATATTTCTTCTTCCTTACTCTATTGTCTCCTCAAAATAATACTTAAAAATGTTTTTAATTCCCAGGTTACCACTTATCCCTAACTTCTTGGTTTCACTGATGTTGGTTAGTAATTTAGAGATTTTTATTATAACTCTCCTCACAGAATTTCACCTCTAATAAAAATTTGTATTTATACATATTCTTATATGACACATTCTTTGTCTGGTATCCATTGAGATGCAAATATGTGTGTGTATGTGCATGAGCCAGAATCAACTTGACGGCAATGGGTTTGAGGTTTATTTTTTTTGGTTATGTGCATATGAGAATGACAAAATATTTATTGCTTACCAATGTTTTCCCCCCTTTTTCTTCTCCCATCTTGAATGATCTGTTTTTCTCATGTCTCTGCCTTATCAATATAATTTTTAAACCTATCATGTATTTACAGAATATTACTCATTATAAGTCCCATCTCCTCAAGGTAGAAATCAAGTGCGTTTTCTTAGTCTCATTTTTTGCTTGCGTTCAGGCACATGACTCAGGTTCCACCATTGAAACATAGCCGTACTAAACTTCCGTTTGAGGAGGAAACTTAGTGAGGCAATGGAGACACCTAGCTTTTACAGAGAAGTGGTAGAAGAGCTTTAATGTCCATTTCAACATATTACTGGTATCAGGATGGTAGTGATCTTTTATACTAGAATACTCCAATAGTTTTGTTGTCATTGTTCCCGGGTATACAATTTAATCCTGATAATCTGGGAATCCTGAAAATTTTGTGACTTAATACATTTAATAAATTATTTTTCAGCTTAAACACCCAGAATATATTCTGAATAAGAACCTTGAACAACACTGAGGCTTTTCTTGACTCTTCCCTAGATTATTTCCATTGAAAATAAACTTCTTGAATTTCTGTTTATCATTAAATAAATTTGCCAAATGATATCTTGACTGAGTACAATACATTTATGTTACTGTCTTTTAGCTCAGCATTCTGCAGCTACAATTCCACTCTCTTCTAGATTCATTGTTGCAGATAAATTTGATCTTAGTATAATTCTTTTCTTTGTAGATACCTTGTTCTTTCTGCCTTAAATCTTATTTTTTCCTTCTTACACTTCAGAAGAAGTTTTTTCAGGAAATGCCTAGTTTTCTGTATCTTTTTTTTATCAGTTTAGCCTGAAATTTAGTGAGCTTTTTCAATGAGAAGCCTGTCTCCAGTCCTTCAGGTGAGTAAAAATTTCTAATTGCTAAATTTTTGTCCTTCCATCATCAGTTTATTATTCTTGTAATAAAACCTCGGAATCCCTGGGTGGTGAAAATGGTTAATGCACTTGTCTGTTAACTGAAAGGTTGGAGATTCATGTCTACCCAGAGGTGCCTCAGAAGAAAAGCCTGGTGATTTACTTCTCAAAAATTAGCCATTGAAAGTCCTATGAAATACACTTCTACTCAGACACACATTGGGTCTCCAGGGGCCAAAATCTACTTGATGGAAATTTTTTTTTCTTTTTGTAATAAAACCTCTATTTTTCACACAATTTTGCATGAATATACCCTTTAAATCTTTGATATTTCCTTTATGATTTTCTAGTTTAGCTCTCCGTGCTAAGATATTTCTTGCATTTCATTAGCAACCACTAATTTGGAGTTGAATATTTACTATTATTTTCTTCAGCACAGCTACTGAACTTTTTATTGATACTAGGAAATTTTTTTTTTTTTAAACTTCAGAAGTCTTTTTGGGCTGCATATCAATTTCCAATTATTTCTATATATGTGTTTTATTCACATTGTTATCTGTTTCCTCCTCTGCCTCTATTTGACTGAATATGTGTTATGTTTGTCCCACCGGAGCTTTTTTCTTTGGCTAGTAGATTCTTCAAATGGGGTGTCAATTTTTCTGGTCATCTCACTGAAGTTAGTTGCTGGTACTTTCCACATGTACAACATGCTTCAAGTATTGAATGTGGGTGATGATATAGAAGCAGGCAGGTTGCCAGTCCCAAATGAAGAACCAGGAGAAAGTTCATTGCTTATACCTGCCCAGCTTCAGGATGAGGGAGAATTTATCCCACCCATTCAGCTCGCACTTGGCCACTTGTGGGCCAAAGATATCCAGCACACTTACAAAAACTGATGTTGTTATTGCCACCACTAGTCCCTATATCTCTGCAGAGGCTTCTGGCCCTACCTGAAGCTCATGCTCAGCCTCACAGGGGAGAGAAGTTATAGCCCCACTTGATCCTTGCTGTCTGGAAAGGAAAACCCATTGCATTTGGTAGTAAAGAGAAAGGGAGCAGCCTACAAATCACCATATGTTCCCAGAATTCCCTGAAAATAACCTTGATAATCAATTGACACATTTGAATTGTGGTGTTGGTGAAGAATATTGAATATACCATGGACTGCCAAAAGAATGAACAAATTTGTCTTGGAAGAAGTACAACCAGAATGCTAACATCTCACACACTTTGGCCATGTTATCAGGAGGGACCAGTCTTTGGAGAAGGACATCATGCTTAGTAAAGTGGAGGGTCACTGAAAAAGAGGAAGTCCCTCAATGAGATGTATTGACACAGTGGCTGCAATGATGGGCATAACAACAATAGTGAAGATGGCACAGGACCAGGCAGTGTTACATTCGGTTGTACATAGGGTCTTTATGAGTCTGAACCAACTCGATGGCACCTAACAACAACAACAAATCAATATTGTAGACTTATTTTCCTTTCAATAACTTAATTCTGTTTCTCTTCTTTTTCTGGTTGAACTTAAACAAAATGTGAAATAAGCAAAGTATGGATTTAGCACCCATTTTTGTCTCTAAATGTTTACTTATCTTCTCTCACAACTACAACGCTCATACCTATTAATTATAATTTCCTCTCATAGACAAATCAACCAAGAATAAACATTGAGTTAGGGGAAGCTTTCTACCACCAATCTGACAATTTGTCATACTGTGGTGGCTTGTGTGTTGCTATGAGGTTAGAAACTATGCCACCAGTATTTCAAATACCAGCAGGGTCACCCATGGTGGGTAGGTTTCAGCAGAGCTTGCAGACAAAGATAGACTAGAAAGAAAGGCCTGAAAGTTAGCCAGTGAAAACCCTATGGATCACAGAATATTGTCCGAGACTTCGACTCCCTTACTTTTTTTTTAAATAATATTTTATTGTGTTTGAGGTGGAAGTTTACACAGAAAATTAGGTTCCCATTTAACTATTTTTACACAAATTATTCCGTGATATTGGTTACATTATTCACAATGCATCATCATTCTCATTCATTTCTTTCTAGTTGTACTTTAGTTTTCTTGCCCCCTTAACGTCTCATCTTTGCTTTAGAGTAATTTTTGACCGTTTGGCCTCATAAATCACAGGTAATTTTTTTAAAGGAGTTCATTACTCATGGGTGATATTCTTTATTTTATGAGCCAATCTGTTATTTAGCTAAAAGGTGACCTCAAGGGATAATTTCAGCTTAAGGTTTAAAGAGTATCTCAGGGCAATAGTCTTGGAGAGTCTTCTAGTCTCAATCAATCCAGTAAGTGTGGACTTTTTAATAATTTCAGTTCTGTTCCATATTTTTCTCCCATTCTATCAGGATCCATCTACTGTGACACTGATAAGGACGGTCAGTAGTAGTTGGGCATCATCTAGTTCTTCTGGTCTTAGGGTAGATGAGGCCATGGCTCTTGTAGACTATTAGTCCTGTAGACTACTTTCTTCTCTGAGTCTTTGACTTCCTTCTTTTTCTTTTGTTCTGGATAAGTAGAGACCAATAGTTGTGTCTTAGATGGTGGCTCACAAGCTTTTAAGATCCCAGACACTACTCACCATGTTAGGATATAAAACATACACTTTATGAACTATATTATTCCGATCAACTGAGTTGTTCTATGACTCCCTGACATTCAAAACATCATCAAGAGGGATCGATTGATGGAGAAAGACAACATGTTTCGTAAAGTGGAGGACCAGTAAAGGTGAGTAAAAAATTTAATGAGATGGATTGACACAATGACTGCAACAATGGACTCAAACATACCAACGATCATGAAGATGGCACAGGATCAGGCAATGTTTCCTTCTGTTATCTATCAGGTTGCCATAAGTTTGAACTGACTAGATGGCAACTAACAACAACAGAAGTGTAGCTTTGTGGTATCTGTCAAAACATACCACATGAGTATCCATGTCCACATAGGTCTTGCTTCCAGCATCTAGTCTTTGAGCATTTTGTTTCTAGATTGCCAAGCTCCAATATCCACCTCCCCATCTTCTAGTTGAGATTATATCATTTAAAAATCTTACCATACCATAAAAAAGATACTCTCAAAATTACTTGAGAGAATATCTTTTTGACTAGCTGGCCAACAGCTACTTGAAATCGTTTCTGTCAGTTCTGAACATAGCAATAAGGAAGAATCAGTTTGAGATGAGACTTTCTTGCCTAATTTTTCTTGTTTACACATGATAATGCACTCCTTTGCTAACAACAAGTAGTTTTAGGCAGACTGCATCTTTCTCAGTATTTAGTTTATGACTTTACAGAGCTCACTAAATTGGATTTTTAAAAATCCAGTATTTGTTAAAGATATTGCTAAATTAAATCAGAATTAATAAAATCATACCACATTAATAAACTTATAGACTTAGTGGACAGATGATCTACAGTATTTTATTAGCCCTTAAACTTATTCATAAATATATTTAATATTTTATTCAATTTGTTTTACATTGAAGGCTTTAATCAATCTACTTTTTTTTTGCGGTTTTGTGAGTAGTGTAAGGGAGAGATCCAATTTAATTTTTTTTCCATATAGCAAGACAGTTAATACTCCATAATTTATTGAAGACTCTCTTTCTTTATGGTTTTTATAACTTTTAAAAAATATATAGTTTTATATTTAGAGCTATTTATTTTTATAAGGTCAATTCTTGTTAATGGTTTCTACTGTATTAGCTTTATAAAGTAAATGATAGACTCATACACAAAAAAACAAATTCACTGCCGTGGAGTCGATTTTGACTCATAGAGACTCTATAGGTTTTCCAAGGCTGTAAACCCTTACAGAAGCAGACTGCCACATCTTACTCCCAGGGAACAGCTGGTGGTTTCCAACCGCCGATCTTTCAGTTAGCAGTCGAACACTTTAACCACTGCACCACCAGGGCTCCTTGATAGACTCATAGCATTTTAAATCTGGAAGTGACTTCCACATATTAGAGCAAACGAGCATTATCCAACACAAAATGAAACATTCATATTTTAGAGTAAGTTGTTTTTGTTCAAGTAATTATTGTACACAGTTTAAATCTGATGGATTTTTTTTTTTTCCAGTTAGGTCCAAAAGCTTAGAAGATCATTTTATGCATTATTTTAAGTGAGCCCAGTGCTTATCTCACTTTCTGTCAACTAATGGAAAAAAATATATTTTCCCTGTTAAACCTTCTTAAATACAACAAGAAAATGTCTACACCTCTGTAATACCATGTTGAAGCAATGAGCCAGCCTCACAGAGTTTCTGTCTGGCATGGCTGAGTCTCACTAAATGAGATTTCTTAAAACATCTCTTATCATATCAGGAAAATCTGAGAGATGAGAGGCAAGGACAATGATGAGATACACACAAATATTTTTATAGTAGAAGGAATTGAACTTTATAATTGCTGTTGCTTCTGAAGCAAAATATTTCTTTTCATTTAGAACAGACAAGCTGTCAGTCAGAAGTCTGATCATGCCTCCTTGCTCAGATGCTGTGTCTTACTTTTCATTTGAAATACTGCCATGGAATCACTTTGTGAACTATATATGTTACTTTTGGATGATATCATGTCTGGCCCTAATTACTGCAAAATATTGGTAAGAGCAGTCACATATGATTATACATGTTGAAAGTGAAAAAAAAAAACCATTACTTTGATGTCTATGCCTTTTAATCAATTAATAAATAATTTAAGTTTCATATAATTGGTAAACAGGAACTTTTTAGTGTCTCTGATTGCTTAAGGCATACATGTAAGAGAAGAAGGAAGGTCAATGTCAGAATAGAGAATGTGCAAAGTTCTGTTCAAAGACTTCACTTACAGACTAGTGGGAGAACACTAATCAGATAACTTACTTAGTTCGAAATTAATAGAATGATATAAATTTCCCTAGAGTAAAAGTGAGAATGTTCTTTTGACATTTTTTCTCATGTGGTAGAGCGCATTTAAGGCTTACAATGCAAATATTCCTTGGATATGAACTTCTTATATTCTATTTCCCTTTAGTTTGGGGTCCTAAAGATGAATGAAGACAGAACAGCTGCTTCATCCTTGTTATAGCACATAATATTAAGTGCCTACCAGGAATTTGGCCCTCTATGATTACGCTGGCAAATATATATTTCTCCAAGGAACTGCTCTGTTGAGACAGTATTTCAGAAACATATGGATTTTAATAATTTCAGGTTTAAACTGAATTAACCAACTAGGTGAAGACAGGTCTAACATGAACTTCAATTTTCTAGAGTTTCCATTTGCCAGGTGGTTTAGACCAGATCTCAAAGAAAGGAAGAAATACGTATCAGAAACGTCCATTTGAAACCTAAATGTCCTCTTGCCACACCTGTGACTACAAATATATGTTAAATGTACTGTGCTACAAAGTTCAAGCACTAATCTTTCACTTCCTTTATTTTTCTTTCTGGGATCTCCTTCTGCATCTGGGGAGGAGTGTATGCGTGGATAGGTGAAGGTTGTTTGATTACCATATGATATTTTGTGATGTTTGCAACACTCTAGATGCTCTGCTCTGGTGTTGTTTACCTACTTATTCAACAAATATTGATTGAGGGTTTACTATGAGCAAGATAATGATTTGGATACTGGGCATACTCAGTGAAAAAGACAGTGAAGTCTCTGGACTCCTGGAGGAAGCGTTCTTGTATCACTGACTTCACTGTTTTTCTGGGCCATTGATACCGTCCCCAACCTCCATGCTGCTCATCAGCTAATCCTTTGCAGCTGCATACCTTTTCTGGATTGAGCTCACCTAGGTGCTCTTCCTCAACTCAGGTCAACAGAGAAGCTTCATATGCCTCCTGGGACAAGCATCACAGCGGAGCTCTTGCACTCGTCACAAGTCCTTCATTTATGCCAGCAATTCCTAACCTTGCCTGTGGATAATTATCACTGAGTGAGATGTTTAAAAGGTATAAATTATCTGGTTCCACTTCATGTTTATTGAATTAGAATAATTGATGTCAAAACCCAACTGTCAAGGATTGAATTGTGTCCTCCCAAAATATCTGTCTACTTGGCTATGCCATGATTTCCAATATTGTGTGATTGTCCATAATTTTGTCATCTGACATGATTTTCCTATGTGTCCTAACTCCTACCTCTATGAAGTTAATGAGGCAAGATTAGAGGCAGTTGTTTTAATAAGGCAGGACTCAATCTACAAGATAAAGTGTTGTCTTAAGTCAATCTCTTTTGAGATATTAAAGAGAGAAGCGAGCAGAGAGACAGAAGGACCTCATACCACCAAGAAACAAGAGCCAGGAGAATAGTATGTCCTTTGGACCAGGAGTCCCTGCTTTGAGAAGCTCCTGAACCAGGGAAGATTAATGATAAGGACCTTCTCCTAGAGCCAACACAGAGAGAAAGCCTTCCCCTGGACTGGCACTCTGAATGTGGACTTCTAGCCTCCTAGACTGTGAGAGAATAAATTTCTCTTTCTTAAAGCCATCCACTTATTGTATTTCTGTTATAGCAGCACTAGACAACTAAGATAACAAAAATTCATATTATTAAAATAACTTAAAGCAAAGTACAGAGTTGTATTTCACATGGAACCATTACTCCCTTCACATTTGGACCCTGCTGCTTAGTTTCACTCACTCTAGCTTATTTGTTTCTTTGTTTCAGGATTTCAATTTTCTTTTCCATTAGTATGACTCCATGTTAGGATTACCAGTCTATCAAGAGAGCTTGAATACACTTAACTCCTAATTGTGGACTAAGTTCAAGCTCATTGACACATGGCTCTGGAAAATTCAAAGTTGTGGTTTACATTTTTATGTCTCTGGGCAGGGACCAACATTCCACAGAGGCTACAAAGTTCTTCAACATTTCCTGAAAATACAAAGGCTGGTAGCATGGAGAACAGAGAGGAGCTCCAGAGGGAGATGGTGTCTAAAACCCAGGAAACTAAATGAATGTCATCTGTAACTCAGCTGTATTGCAATTACTCATAAAATTTCTGTGGGAAAGAACATTATTAGAGATAAAAATGACTATTAGAACATTAATCTAAGAAAAATAGATTTGGCTAACTTCCTCTTCTGGAAATATGAAGCTTATTTTGACAGAGAAGGAAAGTATGATGGTGGTAAAGAGCACACCAAAGCAGAGCCATTTAGATTCAAGTCCCAGAAACAAAGCTCTCTAGCAGGGTGGTCAGATAAAATATTTAACCTCTAGGGTCAACTTCCCCTCACTGGAGGAGGCATGCTAGTGGTGGTACCTATATTATTGGGTTATTCTGAGTGTTAGTTAAAATAGTGCACATTAAGCACTTACTACAGTGCTTACCACGTAGTAAAGATTCAAGAAATTATTGTTATTGATATAATTATCCATCTGAAGTAAACATATGAAGTTGGAAGTCTTAGGTAGGCCTTCTCCCTGGGGAAGTTCTATAACCAAAATTGGTATGACATATACAGATAAGCATTTCCTTTCAGTGTAACTATGCAAGAGTTTTAAGCAGTTTTAAGCATTTTATAAATCTTCTTTGAATCCTTTTTTTGAAGAAGAAGAAAAACTTTTTTGCAGGCTCTCAAGAAGCCTGTTTATCTGAAGTAAAAAAATTATCATCCCAGTTTAGTTTTAGTGTCAATCATGTTTATTCTCTCAAAATATCTTTGATAACTTAGGGTTGCAGGTGAGAAGCTATTTGTGGTCCAGTTTGAAGATCTCAGCAGTTTATTGAATTTGTTTGGGATTCACATTCCAAAAAATTTACTGTAGACAAGTAAGGTTCCTTGAGAATTTCTTTAATCGAAAGGTACTTTCTAAATAAATTTTATATAAATCAATATCAAGCGATAATCGTAAATAAAAATAATAATATAAACTGCTGTTATGAAAACACAATTATAAATACAATACTTGAGAAATTTTTAAATTATGAATGAATTGAGAGTAATTTTAATCTAAAAAACAGAAGATAATGATGTAATGATCTGATTTCCTTTGGGAGGATCATAAGGGAGTTATCCCATCTGACCCCACCTACATCTAACTCTAAAAACAACTTTTCAAATTATCTCTGGTCCATTGCTCAATATCTAATGAAAGGTAGGCTTAGGCATTGGGACTGAAGGAACATACAATATAAGTTAACAAAATTAGTATGATTACTTTCTTTTCACCTTGAATCTTTTTTTTTTTTTTCAGTTAGAATTTGAGTTTGTGCTATTATTCTGAGTATATTTGTTTTAGGTGGGAGTTTCTTTCAGAAAGTAGCAATAGGATGCCAAAAAATAATAACATTGGTAAAGTTTAGGTAATGCAATGCAAACTTAAAGATTTAGTTATTTTTTAAATAAACTATAAGTTTCATACTGCAATGCACAACCTTGATATTCAAAAGAAAATTTACTCACAACCTATGTATGAACAATTTTTAAATGATTATAGCTAAAAAGCCCTAGACTCCCTCTCAGTGGTTGCTTAAGAATTTATATATAGGAGCATCCCAGGACTTGGCTCTCTCTTTAGAAGTGAAGACAAAGATAAGTCTTGACCAGTTGATAACATAGCAACTCTGTCACAGTAACTTATGACTTTTTTTTTTTAATTTATGAAGACTTCAGCTATACACATTGTTATGTGATTGTGTGTGGTGGGGAGAGGGGAGAGTGAGGGAGCATTTCCCTTTGTGCCAACATGGCTTCCTTCTCTTATCAGCTATTACAACAATAAAATCTCCTCACTTACTTCAACTGTAAAAGGAGCAGAAGGATTAAGAGACTATGTCTCCTGTCTCTCAAGTTATGTGCTCTGTGCTCTTAATAATAAAAAATTAGGACACCAAATGCAATAATTTATCTTACAATTCATTCTAAAAATCTAAGATTTTCCTCTATTGTACTTTTGATTCTATACTGGAACTGTTGTACATTTCATGGATAGCTATGACTCTCAAATAAGTTTCAGTGTGGGAAATAATAATTCTACTGTAAGACGTAGAAAAAAGGAACAGTAAACAGACATTTTAGTTAATGAACCTATGCAGATTCAGCTTCAGGGGAATGGAGATAAGGAAAAGGGTCATATGTATGAAAGTGACTATTTTCATTGAATGACGAGTTCCATTTTTCCCTCTGGTACAGAAAAACTCTGTAAAGAATTCAAAGGGGCTTCTTTCTAATTCTCTGCTATGTTCTATCAGCATCACGAAGAGTTAATTTTCACCTGAATATTTAACAACAACAACAAATAAACTGTATTAACAGAAAATTCCATGTTGGCACTCAAACTCTTTCCCCAGATTTTTCTTTTTTGAAAGCTTAGTCAAGGAGACGCTTAAGTTTTACTTAATCATTACTCTAACATCTTAGCATTAGTTGCATTTACATTGCTCTAACATCTTAGTGCTGGAATTTGGGGATAAAAACAATTATCCTCATCCAATATAAAGCTCAATTTCCAGGCTTGCAATAGCGAACGTACACACAGTTTGATTTTATATACATCATTCTATGCTATGAATTTCTTGGTTACTTAGACACATCTATATTTCTCCTTTACTTCCTACTATGAAAATCTAATTGGCTGGCTGCCCTACAGTTTATTGAACAAACAAAAGACTATAGTATAAAGCAGGAATCTAATGAGATAGAGAATTCAAATGAAATTATCTGATTCTGTTTTTGTCCCATGTATCTCCAAAGGCAACATGAATAAATTTGAGAAACAAAATTATTATTAAAAGAAAAACTGGCTTTGCAATCTCATCTTAATGGGATATGCAAAAGAAATATGAATCATATGGCACAGAGATTATATTGGTAAAATGTTTGCTTGATGGATGCTTGTGGAAAATGTATGTGCTTCCTCATGGAAAAATGCATATGATAAGCTTTCAGAGCTTCCACAATATACTGGAATCATTTTTCTTTTGCTTACTGTATAATCATACAAAATAGGCAAATCTGTGACTGTAGAGTCTACATTTTCACTTGTTTATTTCACTCAGAATGTTTGGATGCTGTTTTGTTAGTTGGAGTCCTGGTGCCCGAGTGGTTAAGAACTCGGCTGCTAACCAAAAGACTAGCAGTTGGAATCCACTGCCCACTCCTTGGAAACACGATGGGGCAGTTCTACTCTGTTCTATAGGTTTGCTATGAGTTAGAATTGACTTGACCAAAAGGGCAAGGGGTTTTTTGAGTTACTCTCTAGTGAATGACTGTGGTAAACGCAACTGACATCAGTGCCAAGATTTAACTGTATTGTTGTTAGGTGCCTTCTAGTTGGCTCTGATTCATAGGCACCTTATGTATAACAGAACAAAACATTGCCTAGTTCTGTATCATCTTCATGATCATTAGTATTTATCTCTATTACTGCCGTATCAAGGTGCATACCAGATTTCTTCACCTGTGATAATGCAACTAGCAAATAAAAGGCATAGTATTCAACTATCCCCAAGTTCTGCTTAACTATTTTCAGCCTAGGACCCAGTTTGTAGGATATTTTTGACATATTTGAATAAAGATGAAGAGATTGGTTCTGGTTCAGACCAGGTTTTCATCACAGTGTATTGAGTTCTTTAATCAACAACATTTTTTATAGGAAATTAAAACCAATCTTTGGAGAGTTCCTGACTTTCTAATGGTTTTCTTTTCTCTTTTAAAAGTAACCTTAAGCAAAAGTACTTACACAATCCAGAAGTTTGTTGGCAAACTTTTCTGATGTCTTCTGATTTATAAAGGAAAGTGAATTTCCCAGAATAGTACCAAAAGCAAGTGAATTACATTATTCTTTGTCAAAATTTAAACACAAAACAGTTCAAAAACTGCTCAATGTTAAATTGTGTGACTTTGAACTGAATTCTTATTTTATGAGCAGTTTATTCTGTGTGAAAAACTATATGTCTAAACCTATTTTTGAAAATATTAATTAGAGATGGTAAAGTTAATTTCCATAAAAAGAAAAACTCAAATTCCAACTTAGTGAATTGAGCTTTTGTGTGTGTTTCTGTACTTGAAACAAATTGTTCTATAAAATTTAAGTCCTCAGCCATAATAAGAAGGTAGAATTAAAATAGAAAAATTTCAAAATTGTTTCTCTTTCAAAATCTTGTTTTCTGAAGTGAATGATCTGCAGTAGAAGTCTGAAAGTCTGAGCTAGTTTGTTTTTGTTGGTTTGCTTGTTTGCTTCCACTGGAATGAGAGCAGTGGTGGTAACTTGACAGTTTTCAGCCATCTCTCTATTTATTTCATCTCTTCTTTCATCTCATGGTCAAATACTCCTACTTCTGTTTTATTGCAATACTGAAATTTTTCGCTATTTTAGTGACAACAGGCAAAAGTCTCTAAAATATTTTTTTCTGTCCTTGTAAAAAGTCTTTTTTTAATCTTTCTTTTTTTTATTGTAGTTTAAGTGAAAGTTTACAATTCAAATTAGTCTCTCATACAAAAATTTACACATACATTGTTATGTGACCCTAATTACTCTCCCTATACTGTGACAGCACACTCCTCCTTTCCACCCCAGATTTCCCGTGTCCATTCAACCAGCTCTTGACCTTCTCTGCCTTCTCATCTCACCTCAGGACAGAAGCTGCCCGTTTAGTCTCATGTATCTACTTGAGCAAAGAAGCACATGCTTCACGAGTATAATTTTATGTCCCATACTCCAGTCTAATCTCTGGCTGAAGAGTTGGCCTCGGGAATGGTTTTATTTCTGGGTTGACAGAGAGTCCAGGGGCCATGCTTTCTGGGGTTCCTTCAGTCTCAGTCAGACCATTAAGTCTGGTATTTTTACTAGAATTTGAGTTCTGCATCCCACCTTTCTCCTCCTCCATCCAGGACTCTCTGTTGTGTTCCCTGTGAGGGCTGTCATTGGTGGTAGCCAAGCACCATCTAGTTCTGGTCTCAGGATGATGAAGTCTCTGGTTTATGTGCCCCTTTCTGTCTCTTGGGTTAATACTTCCCTTGTGTCTTTGGTGTTTTTCATTCTCCTTTACTCCAAGTGGGTTGGGACAAATTGATGCATCTTAGATGGCCGCTAACTAGTTTTTAAGAACCCAGACACCACTCACCAAAGTAGGATGCAGAGCATTTTCTTAATAAACTTTGTTATGCCAGTTGACCTAGATGTCCCCTGAAACCATAGTCCCCAGACCCTCACCTCTACTACTCTGTCCCATGAAGTGTTTGATTGCATTCAGGAAACTTCTAGCTTTGGTTTAGCCCAGTTGTGCTGACTTCCCTGGTAGTGTGTGCTGTCTTTCTCTTCACCTAAGACAATTCTTGTCTACTATTTAGTTATTGAATACCCCCTTCCTCCCTCCCCACCCTCGTAACCATCAAAGAATGTTTTCTTCTGTGTTTAAATCTTTTCTTGAGTTCTTTTAATAGTGGTCTTATACAATATTTGTCCTTCTGTAACTGACTAAATTCTCTCAGCATAACGTCCTCCAGATTCCTCCATGTTATGTTTCACGGCTTCATTGTTGTTCTTTATTGTTGCATAATATTCCATTGCATGAATATCCCATAATTTGTTTATCCCTTTGTTTGTTGATGGGCACCTAGGTTGTTTCCATCATTTTGCTATCATGAACAGTGCAGAAAAGAACATGGGTGTGCATATATCTATTCGTGTGATGGCTCTTATTTCTCTAGGATGTATTCCAAGGAGCGGGATTGCTGGATTGTATGGTACTTCTATTTCTAACTTTTTAAGGCAGCACCAAATCGATTTCCAAAGTGGTTGTGCCATTTTACATTCCCACCAACAGTGTATAAGTGCTCCAGTCTCTCCACAACCTCTACAGCATTTATTATTTTGTGTTTTTTTGATTAATGCCAGCCTTTTTGGGATGAGATGATATCTCATTGTAGTTTTGATCTGCATTTCTCTAATGGCTAATGATTGTGAGCATTTCTTCAGGTGTCTATTAGCTGCCTGAATATCTTCTTTGCTGAAGTGACTGTTCATATCTTTTGTCCATTTCTTAATTGGATTATTTGTCTTTTTGTTGTTGAGGTTTTGCAGTATCTTGTAGATTTTAGAGATTAGACGCTGATTGAATTAGTCATAGCCAAATTTGTTTTCCCAGTCTGTAGGTTGTCTTTTGACTCTTTTGGTGAAGTCTTCTGATGAGCATAAGTGTTTGATTTTTAGGAGCTCCCAGTTATCTAGTCTCTCTTCTGGTGCTTGTGCATTGTTACTTATGGTTTGTATTCTGTTTATGCCATGTATTAGGGCTCCTAGTTTTGTCCCTATTTTTTCCTCTATGATCTTTATCATTTTCAGTTTTATATTTTGAGGCAGTTTTTGTGCATGGTGTGAGGTATGCATCTTGTTTCAGTTTTCAGTTTTTTGCAGATGGACATCCAGTTATGCCAGCACCATTGGTTAAAGAGACTGTCTTTTCCCCAATTAACAGAATTTGGGCCTTTGTCAAATATCAACTGCTCATAGGTGTACGAATTTATGTCTGGATTCTCATTTCTGTACCATTGGTCTATGTATCTTTGTTGTACCAGCACCAGGTTGTCTTGACTACTGTGGCAGTATAATAGTTTCTAAAATCAGGTAGTGTGTGGTCTCCCACTTTGTTCTTCTTCTTGAGTAATGCTTTACTTATCCAGGGCCTCTTCTCTTTCCATATGAAGTTGGTGATTTGTTTCTCCATCTCATTAAAAAATGCCTTTGGAAATTGTATCAGGATTGTATTGTATCTGTAGATCGCTTTGGGTAGAATTGACATTTTTACAAGGTTGAGTCTTCCTATCCATGAACAAGGTATATTTTTCCACTTATGCAGGTCTCTTTTGGTTTCTTGCAGTAGTGTCTTGTAGTTTTCACTGTATAGGTCTTTTACGTCTCTGGTTAGATTTATACCTAAGTATTTTATCTTCTTGGGGGTTATTGTAAACAGTATTGATTTGGTGATTTCCTCTTCGAAGTTCTCTTTGTGGTGTAAAGGAACCCAACTGATTTTTGTATGTTTATCTTGTATCCTGATACTTTACTGAAATCTTCTATCAGTTCCAGTAGTTTTCTTGTGGATTTTTTTGGTTTTTTTGTGTATAAGATCATATCGTCTGCAAACAGATACTTTTACTTCTTCCCTACCAATCTGGATGCCCTTTATTTCTTTTTCTAGCCTAATTGCTATGGCTAGGACTTCCAGCACAATGTTGAATAAGAGTAGTGATAAAGGACATCCTTGTCTGGTTCCTGTTCTCAAAGGGAATGCTTTCAAACTCTCTGCATTTAGGATAATGTTGACTGTTGGCTTTGTATACATGCCCTTAATTATGTGCGGAATTTCCCTTCTATTCCTATTTTGTTGAGAGTTTTTATTATGAATGGGTGTTGGATTTTGTCAAATGCTTTTTCTGCATCGATTGATAAGATCATGTGGTTCTTGTCTTTTGTTTTATTTATGTGATGGATTACATTGATTGTTTTTCTAATGTTGAACCATCCCTGCATACCTGGTAT
>NW_004443948.1:1168031-1199007 GCF_000243295.1 Trichechus manatus latirostris | reverse complement strand
ATTTATGTGATGGATTACATTGATTGTTTTTCTAATGTTGAACCATCCCTGCATACCTGGTATAAATCCCACTTGATCATGGTGAATTTTTTTTTTTTTTTTTATATGTTGCTGAATTCTGTTGGCTAGCATTCTGTTGAGGATTTTTGCATCAATGTTCATGAGGGATATTGGTCTGTAATTTTCTTTTTTTGTGGCATCTTTACCTGGTTTTGGTAGCGGGGTTATGCTGGCTTCATAGAATGAGTTTGGGAGTATTCCATCCTTTTCTATGCTCTGAAATATCTTTAGTAGTAGTGGTGTTAATTCCTCTCTGAAAATTTAGTAGAATTCTCCAGTGAAGCTGTCAGGGCCAGGGCTTTCATTTTTGTTGGGAGTTTTTAAATTGCCTTTTCAATCTCTTCTTTTGTTATGGGTTTATTTAGTTGTTCTACCTCTGTGTTAGTTTAGGTCAATAGCAAGTTTCTATAAATTTGTCCATTTCCTCTAGGTTTTCAAATTTGTTAGAGTATAATTTTTCATAGTATTCTGGTGTGATTCTTTTAATTTCAATGGGGTCTGGTGTGATATCGCCCCTCTCATTTCTTATTTGGGTTATTTGCCTCCTCTCCTATTTTTCTTTTGTCAGCCTGGCCAGTGGTTTTTCAATAATGAATGAGCTGTTGGTCTTGTTAACTCAATTGTTTTTCTATTAATTATTTTAATTCTGCTCTGATTCTTATTATATCCTTTTCTGGCGCCCAAGGGCTTCTTTTGCTGCTCTCTTTCTACTTGTTCCAGTTGTAGGGTTAATGTTTTATTATGGCCCTTTCTTCTTTTTGGATGTGTGCATTTATTGCTATAAACTGACCTCTGAGCACTGCTTTTGCTATATCCCATAGGTTCTGGTAGGATGTGTTTTCATTCTTGTTTGATTCTATGAATTTCTTTATTCCATCCTTAATTTCTTCTATAACCCAGTAGTTTTTGAGCAAGGTGTTGTTCAGTTTCCGTATGTTTTATTTGTTTCCCTTGCTTTTTTCTGCTATTGATTTCTACTTTTATTGCTTTACAGTAAGAAAAGATGTTTTGCAATATTTCGATGCTTTGGATTTTGTTAAGGCTTGCTTTATGGCCTAATATGTGGTCTATTATGGAGAATGTTCCATGTGTATTGAAAAAGAAAGTATAATTGGCTGATGTTGGGTGGAGTGTTTGGTATATGTCTATGAGATCAAGTGGATTGATGGTAGCATTTAGATCTTCTGTGTCTTTGTTGAGCTTCTTTGTGGATGTTCTGTCCTTCACTGAAAGTGGTGTATTGAAATCTCCTATTATTGTGGAGCTGTCTATCTCTCTTTTCAATCCTGTTAGAAGTTGTTTTATGTATTTTGGAGCCCTGCCGTTGGGTGCATAAATATTTATTATAGGTATGTCCTCCTGGTGTATTGACCCTTTAATCATTATATAGTATCCTTCCTTACCCTTTGTGGTAGATTTTATTTTAAAGTCTATTTTGTCAGAGATTAATATTGCCATTCCTGATCTTTTCTGAATGTTGTTTGCTTGACCTAAGTTTTTCCATCCTTTGAGTTTTAGTTTGTTTGTGTCTTTAAGTCAAAGGAGTGTCTCTTGTAGGCAGCATATAGACGAATGGTGTTTTTTTATCCAGTCTGCCACTGTCTGTCTCTTTATTGGTGCATTTAGTCCGTTTACATTCAGTGTGATTATTGACAGGTATGAGTTTAGAGCTGTCATTTTGTTCTTTTTTTGTGTATTGTTGACAGTTTCTTTGTTCTACTTAATTTTCTGTGCTGAGTCGTTTTTCTTTATGTATTTTCTTTTCAACTTTTTCACTGTTGTTGATTTTGTGTTTGCTGAGTTTTTACATTTTTCTTGTTTTTTATTTTGATGTGTAGGATTGTTAGTTTACTTTGTGGTTACGTTAATATTTACCCCTATTTTTCTAAGTTTAAACCAGTCTTTTATTTCTGCGTATTGCCTTGACTTCCTCTCCATATGAAAAGTCTGTGTCTATATTTTTTAGTGCCTCAGATTTGTTTTTATGTTGTCATCTTCTACATATTGACATCTCTGTTTCCCTATTTTATTTATCTTTGTGACTTTCCTATTTGGATTGATATCTGGTTATCCTGTCCTGTGTTCTTGTCTTGGGTTGTTATCTGATGTTACTGATTTTCTAACAGGAGGACTCGCTTTAGCATTTCTTGTAATTTTGGTTTGGTTTTTGCAAATTCCCTAAATTTCTGTTTATCTGGTAAAGCTCTAATTTCACCATCAAATTTGAGAGACAGTTTTGTTGGATATATAATTCTTGGCTGGCTATTTTTTTCCTTCAAGGCTTTATATACGTCATCCCATTGCCTTCTTGCCTCCATAGTTTTTGCTGAGTACTCTGAGTTTATTCTTATTGAGTGTCCTTTGTAGATAACTTTTTGTTTCTCCCTAGCCGCTCTTAAAATTCTGTCTTTATCTTTGGTTTTAGCAAGTGTGATTAATATGTCTTTTGAGATCTACCTCATGTGGTTTTCCATGAGCATCTTGGATAGATATCTTCTCATCTTTCACGATATCTTGGAATTTTTCTGCCAACAAATCTTCAACAGTCCTCTCTGTATTTTCTGTTATCCACCCCCCTGCTTCTGGTACTCCAATCACTCGTAGGTTATTCCTCTTGATCAAATCCCACATAATTCTTATGGAGTCTTCATTTTTTTTTGATCCTTTTATCTGATTTTTCCTCAAATAAGTTGGTGTCAAGTGCTTTCTCTTCAGTCTCACTACTTCTGGCTTCCATTGCCTCAGTTCCACTCCTATGACTTTCTATTGAATTATCTAATTCTGAAATTTTACTGTTAATCTTCTGGATTTCTGATTGCTGTCTCTCTGTGGATTCTTGCAGCCTGTTAAATTTGTCATTAGGCTCTTCTCTAATCTTCTTAAGTTCCGCAAGGTCCGCAAGTTCTGCAAGGTCTGCGTTCTGCATAATTTCCTTCCTGATGTCTTGAAGAGTTGTGAATATTAATCTTTTGTATTCTGCCTCCAGTAATTCCAAGAAATTTTCTTCCTCTGGAAAATTTCTAGATTCTTTATTTTGGAGCTTGCAGAAGCCATCACGGTCTGCCTCTTTATGTGATTTGATATTGACTGTTGCCTCCGAGCAATCAATAAGTTATTATATTTATTTATTTTATGATTGCATACTGTGTCCTAGCTTCTTGTTTTGTTTTGATATACCCAAAGAGGCTACTTGTGTGAGCTAGCTGGGTCACTGTCACCCCTGAAGCTCCAATGCCCTGCTACCAGGTGGCCAGAACTGCCACTATGTGAGCCCAGGAGTCTGCCCACTCCTCCTGTATGGATTCAGCTCAGGTGTCCGTGTAGTTGGCCACCAAGTGTGTGGCACAGGTTCTCACCTACAATCCTACACAGGTATGGGTGATTGGTACAGGCAACAGGCATCTGGTTGGCAGCAGGGAGACACACACTGAGCAAGGCAGGGGACCAGTGGCCAGCCCCTAGTGTCTGGGAGGAAATTATATCCCTATTCCCTAGAGTGCATAGGTGGATGGGTTTTGCTGCCAGACTATGAGCACCCAATGCTGTTGGCTGTAAAGACTGGGGGGTTCTTCTTGTTCTTGCCCTTGTTGTAGGTGGCTAGGTGGCGTGGGTTGAGCCACCAGTCTTCAGGCCCCTGATATGTGTAGGTGAAGACCCTGCTTAATGGGCAGAGCAGTGTCAAATGTCATGAATCTGCCACTTCACAGCTGGAACAGTTGAAATTAGACTTCAGGTATATACATTGTTGTACTGTGCTGATGAGGGCCTACACTGTTGAAATGGGCCCACACAAGTCTATGCAGGGAGAATGGCACTCAAAGTCTGTGGATCCCTTATGCCTGTGCCTACCCTGAGTTCCTGGCCTAGGGGAGCAGCAGATTATTTTTTTCTCCCCATTTGTTAATTCGTTCCCTCTCCACGGCCGAGAGAATGGCTCAGTGCGCGTGACGGGTGCTATTTCCAGCCCAGGAGACTCGGCAATTGCTGAAGCTGTCCCGGACCCAGTGCAGAGTAGTGGGCTAGGAGGTAAACGGGAGAGAGGTTTTTCCCTAACGGGGGTGTTTTTGATCCATGTGGTAGGCCAGACACAAGTACTTATGTTTTGCCTATCGAGGACTGCTTCTCACTGGTTCTGGATGGCCTAATAGACTCTGCGCTGGTTCTCTCCCAATGTGGAAAATGCCTCCCGAATGTCACTACTTGCCTGCCCCACCACACACCCTGAGCTAATCCAGCCTGAAGGTCTCTGGTTCCTGCTGGGTCAGGTCTGGCAACTCCTCGCTGCTTCCGAACTGTCTCTCCCTCTCCCTGCCACTCAGTCCGATTCCTCAACTTTGTGTTTGATGTTCAGGGCTCCTAGATTGTCATAAATAATGGATTCACTTTTTTTTTTTTTTGAGTCTTTGTTGTAAGAGGAAACACTGGAAGTGTCTGACTATGCCATCTTCGCCCTGCCCCCTCAAAATTATTTTTTGAAATATATTTTTCTGTGAGCTTTCAAGGGGATTCTCACTTTTGATTATGTTGCAGTAGTTTTTAAGTAGTTTTATTTCCCCCCTCATTTTCTTTCTTAGTGTTGCATGGGGAGAAATTTATGCAGATCTTATATTTTAAAAAGGCAGAATGAGTAAGAAAGTTCGGTACCAATCTTTAATGTATAATGTAGTTATTTTCATTGTTTGGTTGGATGTTTATGGGTTTTCCATTTCAGACCTTGCCAATATCAAATTGCTATGTATAGTACCTACCTCTTTCTGAGAGGACACTTCGGCATTCATTTAGGACAAGACTCTTATGTTCTCCTTGTTGGATTCTTGCCTTAGTTTCATAAGGTACTGTAACATAAAGTGCTGTAACAAAAGTGGCTTTAAGGAGCAAAAATTTATTTTCTCACAGATCAGGAGGCTGGAAGTCCAAGTTCAGGATGTGGTTCTAGGGAGAGGTCCTTGTCTATTTCAGCTTCTAGAAGTGGTCAAGAAGGTCCCTGAGTGGTGCTCAACAACTAACCTATATATAGGTCAGCAGTTTGAGTCCCCCCAGTGGCACTGTGAAAGAAAGGCTTGATGATCTGCTTGCATAAAAATTACAGCCAAGAAAACCCTGTGGAGCAGTTTCACTCTGTAACACATGGGGTCATCATGAGTCAGAACTGATATGACAGCAATGAGTTTGGGTTTTTTTATTAGTAGGAGGCAAACCACAGTTTCTGGGTTTGTAGATTCATCTGCATGTCTGTCTTCCTCCTATGTCTGCTTGCTTCTGTATCTCATCTGTTCTTTTTATAACTCAGAAGTGATTAGGTTTAGGACACACCCAACACTGATATAGCTTCACCAACCTAACAAAAAAAAAACCTTATTTCCAAGTGGGATTACATCCACAGGTATGGGGAATAGAATTTCAATACATATTCTGGAGAGAAACAGTTCAATCCATAACAGTACTCTAGGTAGACACTTAAACAACTTCTGGTTTTAGTTTCTTTTTTTTGGCCAGAACATTCTAGACAAACCCCCTCACCCCATCCCACCTCACCCCCACTACCATTATTTCCAGAAATCTACCTCAGTATCCTGTTGAATTTATTTCCCAGTGGTGGTTAAGCAACATAGGATAAATCATACCTTCATCCATTCCTTTATTCTTCCCATTTTGGTCCCTAAACTTAGTATTGTTTGAATAAACATTAAATGATCATAGCTGTTGGAATGGGGTACAAGACTCTGTCCTTTTCTGGCTAATAACTACCAAGTTTTCTTTCTGGTCAACTCAGTTCCTGCACTCTGGATTTATACACGGAGAGTGGATGTGAGTTCAATTCATTCCTCACTGTCTTTTTTGGTTATTTTCCCCTAGTTCTGATTCAGAACTTTTGTGAATAGGGGATGCAGTTTATCTGCCACTGCCGATCTACTCAACCATTACTGGCCAGGGCCTTGGCCTTTTGCTTTGCCTTGTGGCCCAAGCACTTCTACCAGAATGTCCGTGTTGTTTCCTCAATTGTAAAGCTCTAATAACCTCTACTGATATCAATTCCACAGACTGAGGGACACCTTGCTTGGTGCCAGCTGACAAGAGGAGACACCTATGTCTGTATATTGGCTGGATTGTACACATGAAAGCTCTCATTTCCCTTTTGACTTCCTAGAGAATAGACCAGGTTAAACAGCATAGATATATGAAGCATTAATTCCCCGAGGATAAGGCTTTGACCAAGTACAGAAAGAAGACAGGGTCGATTCAGCAAATGAATTGCTCCTACTCCTCACCTGGTTGATTCTTTCCAGGGCAGGGTTTTTTTGTAGCCTCTCTATGAATGTCCCGCATAACTGAGCAACACAATGAGTTTTGTTGCAAAGCTGTGGTCATCTCAGTAATGCACCATGTTGTATTTGCTCTCCACTTTTTTGCTTCACTTTTCTTTATCCTTGACCTTGCTTCCCTGGGACTGTATTCCCCAATACAGCATTAACCTGTTACTCTGTTAGTTTTTGCCTCAGGCTCTGTTTTCTAAGAAATCAAGATTAAGAGAGAGAGTGTGTGTGTGTGTATGTGTGCATGTATATGAATTTGTGTGATCCAAAATGTATTTCTCATTGCATCCCTTTTCAACATGCATTCAGTATAATTCCCTGACTTCTCCCAAATGAGGGTTTTAGCATTTCGGCATTGTGTGTTACTGCAAATATCATTTTCTGGAATCTTAATGGATATTCTAATGGGATAGTTAGAAGGAAGAGTTTATAACGTTGAATCTACCACCATTTTACCCTGGGAAATAAAAATTTTATTTTATTATTTAAATGTTAAGCACATTGATATTTCTACAAGCAAGGAGTGTGTTTAGGAAATTTGCAAAAGAAAACAAAAGAAGGAATAAATACAAGATAAAAATGTAGGTTTTTTTGTTTACTTATTTATTTTTCTTTTACAGAATATTGACTCTTCTTTAACCATTGGAATTGAATTCAGTAAATGAATCTGTTTCTAGTCTTCTTATTCCTATAAGAGTTCCTGGGAACCACAGCCTAGCCAAGCTGACACATAAAATTAACTATCACATTGCAATATGTGATAAATAAGAAGTAATCTTTTATTTGTTAAGATTTTGGAATTTCGCAGCTAGCAGTGCTTTATGTAGGGTGATGTGATTGAATTTTGATCAAAGGAATCTGAGTGGATGTGATAAATGACACTTGAGGACTAAAAAGTTCCTCTATGTAACTTCATTCTTTTTCTCTCCTCCTGCCGGTCATCAAGATTCAGAGAATACAGAAGAGGACTCCGAGCCTTGAGGTCATGGTGAACTGTTAGATAGAAGACCCAAGGTTCCAGAAGGACTGTGTAGAGCACATTCTCCACACTCCCTACCCATCAACCGTTTTGGATATATTAGCCTGCATTCTCCAAAGAAACAGAATCAACTGGATATATTTGTATATATATGTATGTACGGATAAGTATGTATATATCCTGTATGTATGGATAAGTATGTATATATCCTGTATATATATGTATATGTATATATCCTGTGTGTGTGTGTATATATTCATGTATACGTATACACATATGCATATATATATGTATATGTATACAGAGAGAAAAAGAGTGACAGAGACAGGAACATTTTTAAGGAATTGAAAACTTACTCAGGAGCTGGCAATTTCAACATCTGCAGATCAGGCACAGCAGGCTAGAAACTCCAGAATTCTTGAGGCCAAAATCCACAGGCAAGGCAGGAGAATGGAAACTCCAATACGACGTCTATTACAGTCTTAGGGCAGGATCCTTCTCCCTTTGGGAAAATGTCAGTTTCTTCTCTTAAGACTTTAAGCTGATTGGATGACGGCCACCCACAATAAGGAGGGAAATCTACTTAACTTTTACTGATGGTAAAGTTAATCATATCAAAATACCTTCATGGCAACACCTAGACTAGTGTTTGATCAGACACTATTAGTTGCCTAGTGTTTAGAGGTTAGCTGATGCAGTCAGATATCCTAATATTTATTGAAAAATCAATAGTCATATTATACCATAAGGTGTATTCCAAAATTAAAGTACATTTGGCAGACATCATACTAATCAATATTAATATAATTCCATGAATTATAGGAAATGCTAATTATAAATATTGTTTATGAACTTATGGATTTAGTAAGTGTAAACTAATTCAAATGCAATTTTTTATTTTTCATATATATCAAACATCTGGATACTTGGGTGTTAATATAAATTGAAAATGCTGCTCAGAAAACCACACACATCAGAAAGTATAAAGTTATTTGCATGAAAAACTTAAAAAGACCTCTTAAATCTATTTTGAATATATATATTCATGTGAGCCTCTTTATTCTAAGAATTTGAATGAGGAATACTATCTAGTTATGGAATGGAAAAACAAAATAAAAATGATTTTAATTATTAAAATATGTTGTAGTATAGGGCCACACAAGTCAGCTATTACAATAAATGTAAACAAAAATTTAGCTATTAAAAAAGTTGTAGATAGTGTAAAAAAATTCATAGTATGTTTGTTTTTCTACCATAAAAAAGGAAAAATGATATTTAAATTAAAGACATATAAAATAATTTAATAACAATTGTTAACAAAAAGAGAACAAGAATGACAAAATATCAGGCACATCTGTATTTAAGGAAAAACTATTAAATAAGATAAAAGGAATATCATATTGATAAAATAATAGTTCACCAAAAAATCCAAAACATAAATCTTTATGTAAGATAAGAGCTTTAAAATATATAAAGTAAAATTGGAAAATAAGGAAAAAAAGAAAAAAATCCACAATGTTTAAGGAATATTTAAATAACAACCTTAGGGAAAAAACAGAACAAAAAAGATAAACAGGAAAAATAATAAAAATAGTAATGAGTAAGGCTATAAAAATGGGGATAATGCAATTTAAAAGTTGGAATAATAAAATGTATGGTAAGAGGAAATCTGTAGAGTGTAAATATTCTTCATAAACATAAGGAAATTCACAAAATTTGGTCATGAATGAGACCATAAAGTAAACTACAATGAATTAAAAAATATACACAGTCTATTTAATTCAGAAGTACAACTCTGTTAGTGACAGGGCAATATCCATACACCTACAAGGAAGACCAGTTAATATGACTAGTATTTAAATTTATTCATCAACCACTAAGGCCAAAGATAAAGAAACTGAAGAATTTTACCAACTTCTGCAGTCTGAAATTGATTAAACATGCAATCAAGATACTTTGATAATTATTGGTCATTGGAATGTGAAGAAACTTTGAAAAAAGAGGAAGGATCTGTAGTTGGAAAATATGGTCAGAGATCACATGACAAAATTTTTTAAGACCAACAATTATTCATTGCAAATACCTTTTTTCAACAACATAAATGGCAGCTATACACATGGACCTCACCAGAATACAGAGGAATCAAATCAACTACATCTGTGGAAAGAGACAATTGGAAAAGCACAATATCATCAGTCATAACAAAGCTAGGGGCCAACTGCAGAACTGTCTATCAACTGGTCATATGCAAGTTCAAGCTGAAACTGAAGAAAATTAAAACAAGTCCATGAGAGCGAAAGTATCGCCTTGAGTATACCCTACTTGAATTTAGAGATCATCTCAAGAATAGATTTGATACGTTCAACACTAATGACTGAAGACCAGATGAGTCGTGGAATGACATCAAGGACTTCAAACACGAAGAAAGCAAAAAGGTCATTAAAAAGACAAGAAAGAAAGAAAAGGCTAAAATGGATGTCAGAAGAGACTCTGAAATTTGCTCTTGAACATAGAGTAGCTAAAGTGAATTGAACAAATGATGAAGTAAAAGAGCTGAACAGAAGATTTCAAAGGGCAGCTAGAGAAGACAAAGTAAAGTATTATAATAAAATGTGCAAAGACCTGGAGTTAGAAAACCAAAAGGGAAGAACACGTTCGGCGTTTCTCAAGCTGAAAGAGCTCAAGAAAAAATTCAAGCCTTGAGTTGCAATACTGAAGGATTCTAAGGGCAAAATATTGAATGATGCAGGCAGCATCAAAAGAAGATGGAAGGAATACACAGAGACATTGTACCAAAAAGAATTACTCAAAGTTCAGCCATCTCAGGAGGTAGCATATGATCAATAACCAATCCTATTGAAGGAAGAACTCCACGCAGCATTGAAGGCATTGGTGTAAAACAAAGCTCCAGGAATTGGCAGAATACCAATTGAGATGTTTCAACAAAAGGATGCAGCACTGAAAGTGCTCACACATCTATGCCAAGAAATTTGGAAGACAGCTTCCTGGCCAACCAACTAGAAGAGATCCATATTTTTGCCCATTCCGAAGAAAGGTGATCCAATAGAATTTCGAAATTATTGAACAATATCATTAATATCACACACAAGTAAAATTTTGCTGAAGACAATTTGAAAGCGGTTGCAGTAGTACATCAACAGGCAAGTACCAGAAATTCAAGCCAGATTTCAGAAGAGAACATGGAATGAGGGATATCATCGCTGATGTCAGATGGATCTTGGTTGAAAGCAAAGAATACCAGAAAGATGTTTGTTGTTGCTATTAGGTGTCGTCGAGTCAGTTCCAACTCAGAGCGACCCTATGTCCAACAGGAGGAAACATTACCCTGTCCTGGGCCTCACAATTGTTGTGCTTGAGCCCATGGTAGTAGCCACTGTGTCAATCTGTCTTGTTGAGAGTCTTCCTCTTTTTCATTGATCTCTACTTTACCAAGCACGATGTCCTTCTCCAGGGACTGGTCCCTCCTGATAACATGGCCAAAGTATGTGAGACAAAGTCTCACCATCCTTGCTTCTAAGGAGCATTCTGCAGTACTTCTTCCAAGACAGATTTGTTCATTCTTCTGGCAGCCCATGGTATATTCGATATTCTTTGCCAACACCATGATTCAAGGGCATCAGTTCTTCTTTGGTTTTCCTTATTCATTGTTCAGCATTCACATTCATGCGAGGCGACTGAAAACACCACTGCTTAGGCCAGGAGCAACTTAGTCCTCAAATGACATCTTTACGTTTTAACACTTTAAAGAGGTCTTTTGCAACAGATTTGCCCAATGTAATACATTGTTTGATTTCTTGACTGCTGCTTCCATGGGCATTGATTGTGTATCAAAGTAAAATGAAATTCTTGACATCAATATTTTCTCCATTTATCATGATGTTGCTTATTGGTCCACTTGAGAGGTTTTGTTTCCTTTATGTTGAGGTGTCATCCATAATGAGAGCTGTAATCTTTGATCTTCCTAATAAGTGCTCCAAGTCCTCTTCGCTTTCATCAAGGAAGGTTGTGTCACCTGACTATCACAGGCTGTTAACGAGTCTTCTTCCAATCCTGATGCCATGTTCTTCTTCATATCTTCCAGCTTCTCAGATTATTTGTTCAGCAACAGAAAGATATTTACCTATGTTTTATTGATTATGAAAAGGTATTTGACTACGTGGATCATAAAAAATTGCAGATAATGTGAAGAATGGGATATCCAGAACACTTAATTGTGCTTATGAGGAACCTGTACATAGACCAAGAGGTAGTAATTCAAATAGAACAAGCGGATACTGTGAAGTTTAAAATCAGGAAAGGTTTGCATCAGGGTTGTATCCTTTCCCCATACATATTCAGTCTGTATGCTGAGCAAATAATCCGAAAAACTGGACTATATGAAGAAGAACTTGGCATCAGAATTGGAGAGTGACTCCTTGACAGCCTGAGATACGCAGATTACAGAAACTTAGTTGCTAAAAGTGGAGAGGACTTGAAGCACTTACTGATGAAGATAAAACACTACAGCTTCAGTACGGCTTACACTTCGACATAGAGAGAACAAAAATTTTCACCACTAGAACAATAATCCACATCATGATAAATGGAGAAAATATTGAAGTTGTCAAGGATTTCATTTTACTTGGATCTACAATCAATGCCCATGGAAGCAGCAATCAAGAAATCAAACTATGTATTGCATTGGACAAATCTGCTGCAAAAGACTTCTTTAAAGTGTTAAAATGCAAAGATTTCATTTTGAGGACTAAGGTGCTCCTTACCCAAGGCATGGTATTTTCAATTGTCTCACATGCATGTGAAAGCTGGACAATGAATAAGTGTCAAGGTTTGAATTATGTCCCCGCAAAAATGTGTGTATCAATTTGGCTGAGCCATGATTCCCAGAATTGTGTGGTTGGCTTCCATTTTGTGATTATAATTTTACGTTAAAGAGGATTAGGGTGGGATTGTAATGCCATCTTTACCCAAGTCACATCCCTGATCCAATGTAAAGGGAGTTTCCCTGGGGTGTGGCCTGTACCACCTTTTATCTCTCAAGAGATAAAAGGGAAGGGAAGGAAGCAGAAAGTTGGGGACCTCATACCATCAAGAAAGCAGTGCCAGGAGCAGAGTGCATCCTTTGGACCGGAGTCCCTGCACCAAGAAGCTCCTAGTCCAGGGGAACACTGATGTGAAGGCCAAGAGAGAGAAAGACTTCCCCTGGAGCTGACACCCTGAATTTGGACTTTTAGCCTACTTTACTGTAAGGAAATAAACTTCTCTTCGTTAAAACCATCCACTTGTGGTATTTCTTTTAGAGTAGCACTAGATGACTAAGACAATAAGGAAGACAAAAGAAGAACTGATGCCTTTGAATTATGGTGTTGATGAAGATTATTGAATATACCATGGACTGCCAGAAGAATGACCAAATTTGTCTTGGAAGAAGTACAGCTAGAATGCTCCTTAGAAGCGAGGATGGTGAGACTTCATCTGACATACTTTGGGTATGTTATTAGAAAGGACCAGTCCCTGGAGAAGGACATCATGCTTGGTAAAGTGGTGGGTCAGCAAAAGCGAGGAGGACCCTCAATGAGATTGAGTAATACAGTGGTTGCAACAATGAGTTCAGTAGCAACGAACATGAGGATGACACAAGAAGAGGCAGTGTTTCATTCTGTTGTACATAGTGTCCTTATGAATTGGAATTGACTGGAAGGCACCTAATAATAATAATGTTAAATTGTCACAATGTAATATGTAAAAGTATAATAACAATAAAAATATTTAAAATCTCACAAGAGGAGTACATATTAGAGAGATATAAAGATGTATTTACACATTATTTAGTACTAAAGGATAATGAGAACCCTATAAAACAAAATTTCTTTTCTTTTATTGTACTTTAGATGGTTTACAGAACAAACTAGCTTCTCATTAAATAATTAGTACACATACTGTTTTGTTACATTGGTTACCAACCCCATGACATATCAACACTCACCCTTCTTGAATTTGGGTTCCCTATTACGAGATTTCCTCTCCCCTCTTGCCTTCTTGTCCTTGCTCCTAGGCTGGTGTGCCCATTTAGTCTCATTTTGTTTTATGGGCCTGTCTAATCTTTGGCTGAAGGTTAAACCTCAGGAGTGACTTCATTACTGAGCTAAAAGAGTGTCTGGGGGCCATACTGTAGCGGTTTCTCCAGTCTCTGTCAGACCAGTAAGGTTGGTCTTTTTTTGAGTTAGAATTTTGTTCTACATCTTTCTCCAGCTCCATCTGGGATCCTCTATTATGGTGCTTGTCAGACCAGTCAGTGGTGGTAGCCAGGCACCATCTTGTTGTGCAGGACTCAGTCTGGTGGAGGCTGTGGTAGTTGTGGTCCGTTAGTCCTTTCATTCTCTTTATTGGTGTATAGGAATCCAACAGACTTTTGTATGTTTATCTTATATCCTGCTGCTGTGCTGAATCTTTCTATTAGTTCCTGTAGTTTTCTTGTGGAGTTTTTTGGCTTTTCTATGTATAGTATCATATCGTCTGCAAAAAGGGACAGTTTGACTTCTTCATTACCAATTTGGATGCCTTGCATTTCTTTTTCTTGCCTTATTGCCCTAGCTTTGGACTTCCAGCACAATGTTAAATAGGAGTGGTTATAAAGGGTATCCTTGTCTTGTTCCTGTTCTCAAGGGGAATCTTTTCAGCCATTCTCCATTAAGAATGATGTTGGCTATTGGTTTGGTATAGATACCTTTTATTATGTTGAGGACTTTCACTTCTATACCTATTTTATTGAGAGTTTTTATCAGGAATGGGTTTTGGACTTTGTCGAATGACTTTTCTGCATTAATTGAGATGATCATGTAATTTTTTTAATTTTCTTTTATTTATGTGGTGGATTATGTTGATTTATTTTCTAATGTTGAACCATCCTTGCATACCTGGTATGAATCCAACTTGGTTGCGGTGTATTAGTTTTTGGATATGATGTGAATTCTATTGGCTAGAATTTCTTTGAGAATTTTTGCATCTATATTCATGAGAGATACTGGTTTGTAATTTTCTTTTTTTTGGTGTCTTTGCCTGGTTTTGGTATCACGGTTATGCTGGCTTCATAGAATGAATTCAGAAATATCTCTTCCTTTTCTATGTTCTGAAATAGTTTCATTAGTACTGGTGTAAGCTCTTTTCTGAATGTTTGGTAGAATTCTCCAGTGAAGCCATCTGGGCCAGGGCTTCTTTTGTTGGGAGTTTTTTTATTACTTTTTCAAAATCTTCTCTTGTTATGTGTCTGTTCAGATTTTTAACTTAATTTTGTGTTAGTTTGGGTAGGTAGTGTGTTTCTAGAAATTTGTCCATTTCCTCTAGGTTTTCAAATTTGTTGGAGTATAGTTTTTCATATTACTCTGTTATGATCCTTTTTATTTCAGTTGGGTCTGTTGTAATGTCCCCCATTTAATTTCTGTTTTGGGTTATTTGCATCCTCTCCTGTTTTTCTGTTGTCAGTTTGGCCAGTGGTTTGTCGATTTTGTTGATTCTTTCAAAGAACCAACTTTTGGTTTTGTTGATTCTTTCTATTGTTTTTCTATTCTCTATTTCATTTATTTATGCTCTGATCTTTATTATTTCCTTTCTTCTGGTGGCTGTAGGCTTCTTTTGCTGTTCTCTTTCTATTTGTTTGAGTTGTGTGATAATGTTTTGATTTTGCCCATTTCTACTTTTTTGATAAAACAAAATTTCTTATGTAATCAAGATACCAGAGGGAAATGTATAACCTTAAGTATAATATGTAACCTTAAGAACTTATTTAGAAAATAAAAAAGATTAGAAATACGAACTAAATAGTTAACTGAAGAATGTGGAATATGGACAAGAAGGGTTGCACAGTCAACTAACGTGATTGCTGTCAATAAATTGTACACACCTTTAAAAAGGTGAATTGAAAAAATTATGTGAGAGATAAATCTACAATGAAAAAAAATTATAAAGAGTAGCTGTTGAGGTTGCTTAGGTAAAACCAAACACCTCATGCAATTTGGTTCATTGGTTTGGAGGTATAAGCTCATGGTTTCATGGGGTATCCCAGTTAATTGGCCTAAAAACATGTTTAATGACTCTCTTCTATCTCCTAGTAAGTTATGCATTGCCTGAGACCTTAAAAGCTTGTGAGTGGCCATCCAAAGCACAACAATTTGTCTGTATTTGCCTGGAGCAACAGAGGAAGAAGGAGAATCAGGAATAGGAGGAGGAAACAGAAAGTAAGGCTGTAAAAACAGCATGAGGGTCGCATCTGACTTCCTGTAACTTCACAATGGGGAAGGAGAATCAAAATCAACAACACAAGGCTGATTCTTATGAGGCAAAGGTAAGACATGCCTCCTTGTCCACCGTCTTTACCAATTCTAACAACAACCATCCCCCACCACGGCACTCTCTGCTTCTCTGTTGACTTTGATAATTCATTGCAATGGCCACATAAAACTCACTGACTATACTCACAGTTATGGGGTTTATTAGGGAAGTAACAGGTTATAATTCATGTTAAGGAACTTACAGGACACAGTTCTTCTATCAGGACAGCCCTCTTTTCAGCCATGCCTGCAGGCACACCTCTCTCTGGCCCCTTGGCTTCTTCCCTGCTTGGGCAAGTGTTACAAAGCTCTTTTAGCTCTACAGATAAGGGCCCAGAAGCACTCACTCTGCCAGTAAGCCTCAGCCCCAAAGTGCTCAGCTCTAGCTCCGTGGATCAGCAAACCTAGATCCACCAAGTGCCCAGAGGAACCTTACACTTCCAGCAAGTCTCCTGCCCGAAGGGACTCACCTTTCTTGCTCCACAGGCCAGGAGGCCCACTGCGCCATCTCCTGCAGTCTGCTGCCTCTGCTGCCATCGTTTCTCTGACACTGCTTCCTGTCATTTTCAGTGTTGCAGCTCTCTCTCAGTCTCCTGGTTCCAGGGCCTTCTCAATGCAGAGATCTGGGTCCAAAGGATGTGCTCCATTCCTGGCCCTTCTTTCTTGGTGGGGGTGAGACCCTCCCCTCCCACCTCTGGGATGGCTCATTTTAAGCCTAGCAGGATTACAAAACTGACCAATCCCTTTAACTTTATTTGCATTATTTGCAAGCAATCCAATCCCTTTGTGGGCCACCATTACCTTATTTGTGAACTCCCACCAAATCACTTGGGTGGGAGTTAACAAGGTTTTGGCGAGAAAGGCCATACAAAAGTAATCCATCTCACTGCAGTGGCTAACTGCTTCCATGAACAACTGCCTCCATTTTCATGAAACCAGAAGAACTGGATGGTGCCTGGCTACCATTACTGCACATTTTGATCAAAGATTCTATAAAATAATCCTGATCAAAAGGGGGAAAATGTAGAACAGAATCTAAAAATCTCATGGAATCTAGATTTTCTGGAGCCCTGGATGTGGATGAACCCCTGATACTATCATCCTAAGATAATCTTTAAACCTTAAACCAGGATTATTCCCTGAAGTATTCTTAAAACCAAACAATATTTAGCTTAACTAGTAAAGAATTTCTGCCTTGAGCATTATGCTGTTTTAAGATCTGTCTATATGGTATCAAATTAATAACAGCAACTTGGAAGAATAGATAGGAACCTTAGGGGGCAGTGACTTTATGTTAATGGTAGAGGAACAACACATAAAAGGAGGGTAAGAATGGTTGCACAACTGGAAGAATATAATTAATGTCACTGAACTGCACATGTGGAAACTTAAATCGGTGTATATTTTTGCTGTGTACATTCTCAATGACAACAACAAAACAAAATAATTTTTTTAAAGAAGTTAATAAAGATTAAAGTAAAATTAATAACATATGAACAACTAAAACCAAACCCCTTCCCACTGAGTCAATTCCAACTCACAGAGACCATGTAGGACAGAGTAGAACTGGCCCATAGAGTTTCTAAAGAGCGGCTGGTGGATTTGAACTGCTGACCTTTGGGGTAACAGCTGTAGCTCTTCACCAGACACTAAAATTGTAAATCAGCTATTTGAAAAGGCAAAAGAATTTATAGCTCAGGCTGCTAACCTAAAGGTCAGCAATTTGAATCCACCAGCTGCTCCTTGGAAACCCTATGGGGAAGTTCTACTCTGTCCTATAGGGCCGCTGTGAGTCAGAGTCAACTCGATGGCCACAGGTTTTTAAAAGGCGCGAGGTCAAGCTACTTTTATAAGTTAGTTTTACCAATTCATTTGTCTGTTTAAGAAACAAATCACATCTCATTTAAAGTTTTCTGGTGTATATAAATGTATGGAATACTGCTCAACTTATCTCTTGAGTGTATCATTAACATTAAAACCAGGTGAAAGACTGTATTGTTAGTTGCAGTTCTTCAACTCATCCTGTATCCATGCCTTTTGCCAAGTGGCTTTGCTCTTCCTTCCACCAGAAGCAGGGTGCACTTTTGTTTTGGACATGTGGTTAACTTTGGACAATGTGATGTTGGCGGAAGAGATAGTGTGCTGCTTCCTAGCCTGTGTTTCAAGAGTCATAATGTGTTATCTATCACTTGCTATTTTGTGCCTCTGCCATAGAACATTTCTTAGCTATTCAATCTACAAGTTCAAAAGTCTGAGACAGACACATAGAGCATACCAGACTGTAACTGCAGTTTAGGATCCTGAAGCCCAGGCCTGATTAGATCAGCCAAACCCACAGAATCTGCAGGTGTGTTAACAAAATAAATTCTTACTGTTTTATGCCACTGTTACTGTGTGATTTTCATGTAATAACAGTTGTTTGATACATCAAGTAAAGATAACGCTAGAAATAAAATTTAGAAATTAATTTCAATTTAAAATATATGCAAGGAATACTTAGACAATGTAATAGGAAAAAACTTATTTACAAAATAAGAAATATCTATTATATATTTATACATAAACTGAACAAGAAATGAAAAAATATTCTAGAGAATGACGCAAAATAATTTTCAATAATGATGGTACATCATCGCTAATGAAATATATCCAGTAATCCCTGATGTAATGAGTTGAAGAAAGCTCCTATCTACATATATAAAACTGGACAAGGTAAGTTTCAAATTATTATGATAAAGGTAATTTTGTAAAGGAGAAACAGACGGGAGACTGGCATTACTCGAAGCAATAACAGTTTAAACATAGAGCCATAAAAGAAGAGAAGAATATACCATTGGAACATAAATGATGCAGATTTTATTTCAAATTCGTGTTAGAAGTATGGACTATCTAAAAAATCATCCTGAAAAACTGGCAATTCACTTTGAAATATAAGTTCCTACTTCACATCATTGATAAGTCTAAGTAAGTTCTTAAAAGATATTGCTTCTTAAAAATATTGAATATGTTCATAATTTTTGCATATGGGGAGCCTTTTTAAACAAGAAGCACACAAGCCTTCTTAAATACAAAAGCAAAAATTAAAACTGATTCATATGGATAAATTTGTGTACATCTACATTTAAAACATCTTATGGCAAAAGACAATAATGTACACAACATATCAGCAAATGATTTGTATTGAAAATATATAACAAATTCAGATCAATAGGAAAATGACAAAACTCCAGTAGAAATCTAATAAAAAGAAAGACATTGTGTAGGAAAAAAAGATTCTCAGTCAATAAATGAAAGAGATTCAATCTCACTAGTCAACAGGAAAATGTGAATTAAAGCAACAAAAAACACAATTTTTACCCACCTGATTGGAATATATAGGAAAAAATATTGGTGATATGTGTGAAATCATATATTGTTGATAGAGATTTTATATAATACAAATACTTTGAGAATCATTGTGGCAATAACTGTTAAAATTTTTAATAAATTTTCAAGTTCTCATGACCTACCAAGAGACGTATTTGCACTTGCACTCAAGGAACTGTTTAAGGAATGTTCATTGATTCCAGTAGCAGAAATTGAGACAATCTAAATATTTATCTTGAAGCACTTACTGATGAAGGTCAAATACAGCCTTCAGTATGGATTACACGTGAACTTGAACAAAACAAAAATTCTCACAACTGGACTGATCACATCGTAATAAATGAAGAAGAAATTGAAGATGTCAAGGATTTCATTCTACTTGGATCAACAATCAATATTCATGGAAGCAGCAGTCAAGGAATCAAATGACATATTGCACTAAGCAAATATGCAGCAAAAGACCTCTTTAAAACTTTAAAAAGGAGGAGCCTGCGCGACACAAGCAGTCTGCAATCAGCTGTTAACCAAAAGGTGGCAGTTCAAACCCACCCAGTGACTCCAACAAAGAAAGTCCTGGTGATCTGCTTCTGTAAACATTACAGCCAAGGAAACCCTAGGGAGCAGTTCTACTCTGTAACGCAAGGAGTCGCCATGAGTCAGGGGCTGACTGGACAACAGCTAAAAACAACAGTTGTGATGTGGGAGAGAAAATATAGGACCTTGCAACGTTTTTTTCTGTCACCATGAGTTGGCAACTAACAATAACAGATGTTTATCTGTATGTGAGGAATGACTAAACAAACTTTTACATGCCCATATCGTATGTTTATACTTATAACTATATATGAAATAAACAATCAAAAATAATGCATTATATATTTTATGGACTCACGTGTATTTGCTTTGTAAAGCCTGGAAATATGCATTGAACTTATAAATAAGGTTATTTATGATCATGAGAACAGAATTAAGGTTAATAGTAAAAAAAAAACTAGTCATCTTTCTTAATAATATTGTAATGTTTTATAATGGGGATATTCACACATTTCTTGTATAATTAAAAAATAATTTGAAATATAAAGAATATGAATGAGGAAAAGAATCAAACTATTTGTCAGCCTGGGGCATGCCTCGTCCTCATACTCTCTATCCTTACAGCATAGCATTTATTATGAAGATTATATAACATAAAATATATGATAAAACACATAAAATTTAAAGCATGATAAACATTCTAGTGATGTTGTTCAAGAATTTTTTTTTTTAACTTTAAGCTAAATGGTTTTCAATGGTCTCGGAATACAATAAAATCTTTGCCAATAGGAATATCAATAACCTTTATAACTATTGGAAAATACCTGAAGCTAAGAAAAAATTCATTTCGTCTCAGTCACTTTTCCTCTGGGATCTCTGTGAATAGGGACGTTCTGATATAGATATAACAGACCTGTCAAGAATCAGTTTATCTGTGCAAAGAATGGAAATAAAAATGTGAGGTATTTGGTGAAAATAAGGAAAACAGATATAGTTAATGTTCGTTAGTGGATTTTTTTTTCTTAAATAAGCATTTTCAGGGGAGGGTAGGAGGATATAAAAGAAAACAATTTAAAGGGATAGTGAAGATTTGATTGAAGACATGGCTTGCTGAATTGATAAAAACATTGGCTATGGAAATATTGGGAGCAGTGAGCCAAGCTGAAATTACTTCAAAACTAGAAAAGACCATCCACATAACATTGCCAAACCCACCTATTTTACTGATGGAGAACATGTGACTAAAAACAGATGTGTTACATGGCTTGATCAAATTTACCATTTGTGAAGCAGAGATAGAATGAGAAACGATAATTGTAATGCTATATTTCAATGAGATGTCTCCTCAGACTCTAGGGAAAAGCCCCACTAGTAGATATTTTGTATTTATTTTGATCTTCTACAATGACTTTTCTCAACAAAATAACCAAATACCATTGTATCTGACAAGAACTTGACATTTCCTTCCGGAAGACATAAAGGTACTCTAAATTCACAATGGCCCAATTTCATGATAGTCAACTCAAACCCAGTATTTTTTCTAGGCTCTGTAACTTAGTGAAAAATACCACCATCATCCTGGTCATTTAAGATAGTTTCTTAGTTATCTAATGCTGCTGTCATGGATTTAACTGTCTCCCCTAAAAACTTGGCTAGGTCATGATTCCCAGTATTGTATGGTTGTCTACCATTTTGTTATCTGATGTGATTTCCCTTTGTGTTGTATATTCTATCACTATGATGTAATAAGATGGATAAGTGGTGGTTATATTGATGAGATCTGTAAGATTGGATAGTGTCTTAAGCCAATCTCTTTGGAGATATAAAATAAAGAAACAAAAAGAGAGAGACATGGGAACCTCATACCACTAAGAAAATAGTGCAGGGAGCAGAGCGTGTCCTTTGGACCTGAGGTTCCTAAGCAGAGAAGTTCTTAGACCAAGGGAAGATTGATACATGGACCTTCCTCCAGAGCCGACAGAGGAAGCCTTCTCCTAGAGTTGACACCCTGAATTTGCACTTGTATTCTACTAGACTGTGAGACAATAAATTTCTCTTTGTTAAAGCCATCCACTTGTGGTATTTCTGTTACAGCAGCACTAGATGACTAAGACAGCTGCTATAACAGAAATACCACAAGTGGATGGCTTTAACAAACAGAAATTTATTCTCTCACAGTCTAGGAGGCTAGTAGTCCAAATTTAGGGCACCAACTCCAGGGGAAGACTTTCTCTCTGTCAGCTCTGGGGGAAGGTCCTTGTTATAAATCTTCCCCTGGTCTAGGAGCTTCTCAGCGCTGAGACCTTGAGTTCAAAATAGCGCAAGCTCCTGGTTCTTCTTGCTTGGTGGTAATGAGGTCCTCCGTCTCTCTGCTCACTTCTCTTTTTTATATCTCAAAAGAGATCGACTTAAGACACAACCTAATCTTGTAGATTGAATCCTGCCTCATTAAACTAACCGCCTCTAATCTTGACTCATTAACATCATAGAGGTAGGATTTATAACACATAGGAAAATCACATCAGATGAGAAAATGGTGGACAATCACACAATACTGGGAATCATGGCCTAGCCAAGTTGACACACATTTTTGGGGGACACAGTTCAATCCATAGCAGATAGACATGTGGGATATATGAGAAATTGTTGTTGCTAGGTGCCGTGGAGCTGGTTCCGACTAATAGTGACCCCACTTAAAACAGAATGAAACACTGTCCTGTCCTGCGCCATCCTCACATTCATTGTCATTTGAGCCCATTGTTGCCGCCACTGTGTCAATCCATCTTGCTGAGGGTCTTCCTCTTTTTGCTGACCCTCTACTTTAACAAGCATATATGACAAATGCTTCTATCAAAATCACCCACCTGTAGTCAATAATAAAGTTCATTTCAATTTTTCCATTTTCCCTGAATATTTCTCTCAGATCTGCTTATACCTCTTCCTTTTCACTCTGTCCTAATCAAAAACAGAAAAGTAGGCAAATCACAAGTATATAACGTGAATAATTCTCACATCATGTAGAACACATAAAAAATGAGCAAGCAGATCAAGAAATAGAATCTTACCAGCACCAGGGAGATCACCCCTTTCACTTTATCCTTACATTCCCCATCCAAGATTTGCATGACTTTTCATATCGTTAATTAAAAACCCAAAAACTCACTGCCACAGAGTCGATTCTGACCCTAGCGACCTTATAGGACAGAGTAGAACTACCCCATAGGGTTTCCAAGGCTTACATCTTTATTGAAGCAGACCATTAATTAGTTTTGCCTATTTTTGAACTTTCTATAAATAGAATCATACAGTAACTACTCTTTTATGTCAGACCTATTCTGCTTAACATTAGGTTTGTGAAATCCATCCACACAACCTTAGTTGTTCATTCTCTTTGCTGTGTAGTATTCTTTTGCATGGCTATAGCATAATTAATTTACATTTTCTATCAGGAGCCTTGGTGGTGCATTGGTTAAGAGCTTGGCTGCTAACCAAAAGATCAACAAATCCACCAGCCACTCCTTGGAAACCCTATAGGGCAGTTCTACTCTGTCCTATAGCGTCGCTATGAGTTGGAATACTCGACAGCAATGGGTTTGGGGTTTTTGTTGGTTTATCTTTAATGGACATTTCATTTGCTTCCAGTTTGGAGCTATAATAAATTATTGCGTTATGAACATCCTTATACTTTTCTTTTAATGAACATATGTATGTGTTCCTATTGCATATATGCCTAAGGGTGAAATTGCTAAGATGTAGGGTACGGGTATGTTTACCTTCAGTACCCAGAAAAGAGTTATACAAAGTGGTTGTGTCAAGAATTCCAACTGGTTCACATGAAAAAGACAACATTAATATTATTTGTATTTTTAAACTTAGCTATTCAGGAAAATGTGGTTGTATCTTATTATGGTTTTTTATCTGGATTCCCCTTGATAATTTTGAACACTTTTTCATATATTTTGGTGCAGTAATTAAGAGTTCAGCTGCTAACCGAAAGGTTGGCAGTTCAAATCCACCAGTCACTCCTTGGAAACTCTATGGGGCAGTTCAACCCTGTCTTATAGGGTCACTATGAGTTGGACTCGACTCCACAGCAATGGTTTTTTTTTAAATGTAAATATCTTCATTTGTGAAGTACTTGAAAATTGTTTTTCTATTGGATTATGTATATTTTTATCACTAATTTTAGGAGATATAGATATCCATACCAAACCAAACCCGTTGCCATTGAGTGGAGACTGATGAATTCAAATCGCTGAATTTTTGGTTAGCAGCCAAACTCAACCACTGCACCACCAGGGCTCCATATATATTATTATATAATATATACATTAAGAGAGCTATTAAAATATATATTATTCTATTTTGTAGATTCTAAAACTTACATATATATACTATATATACAAATTGTATACACTAAAATGTATACTGAATGTATACCTTATATATTTATATATACTTTTATATACTGGAGCATTGCGGGTGCAGCCTTTTAGAACTTGGCTGCTGACCAAAAGGTCAGCAGTTGAAATCCACCAGCCGCTTCTTGGAAACCCTATGGGAAAGTTTTACTCTGTCCTATAGGGTTGCTTTACAAGTCAGAATTGACTCGAGGGCAATGGATTTGTTTGTTTGTTTTTAAATATACTAAAAATATCTATTAAGTTATATACACAATTTTATATAGTGACATATATATAAAATCCCCACTCTCTGGCAAGGCTTTTCACTCTCAACAGTGTTTTCTAATAATCAAAAGTACTTAATTTTAACATTTATTTATTTTGTATATTATGATGAGCAGTTTTTGTGACTTGATTAATACATCTTTGCCTACCTCAGAGTAAAGAAGATATTCTCTTGTATTGTATTTTATAAGTTTTAATGTTTTGTTCAAGTTTGGATGCATAATCCATCTGGAATTCTTTTTTTTTTTAAAGGTCAAATTATTAATATCTAATCTACTGAAAAGAGAGTGCTTTTCTCTCTGCAGTGCAGTACACACTTTTCATAAAGTAGCTGATCACATATGTAAGGGTCTCTTTTTGGACTTACTTTTCCATTCCATAGGTGGGTTACTCATTGGCAACTTACACCACCAACATAATGTTTTTTATTAACTCTAGTTTTATATTTATGCTTGAAATCTGTTAAAGGAAGCCCTCTAACATTTTTCTTCAGGAGTGAACTGACTATTTGTGGTCTTTTTAACATCTATTTAAATTTTTAAAACACTTTATCTTGTTTCACATCAAAAACTAAACAAACAAAGTAAAGAAAGAACTACTGGAATTATGATTGGCATTGTATTAAATCTGCAGGGTTAACTGATACTTTAAAAGTATGGAGTATTCAACCTCACAAACATAGTACAGTTGTCCCTCGGTATCCCTGGGGTGGGAGGGTTGCTTCCAGGAGCTCCATGGGATACCAAAATCTGAGGATGCTCAAGTCCCTTATATAAAATGGCTTGGTTTTTCCCTATAAACTACACACATCCTCCTGTATACTTTAAATCATCTATAGATTACTTATAATACCTAATACAATGTAAATGCTATGTAAATAGTTGTCAAACACAAACCAAACCAAAGCCGTTGCTGTAGAGTGGATTCCAACTCATGGCGACCCTATAGGACAAAGTAGATAGAGCTGCCCCATAGGGTTTTCAAAGAGTAGCTCGTGAATTCGAACTGCCGGCCTTTTGGTTAGCAGCCAAGCTCTTAAACACTGCGCCACCAGAGCTCCAAAAAGTTGTAAAGTGCTTCATAAATAGTATTTTACCTCTCTCTTAGCCTTTGAGGGATTGCTTTGACCACTTCATTACTTTGTAGGAGCCATTTTTTCACAGAAACAAAACGTGCACATAACATAAGCATCAAGTGAATGAGACAGGAGGTGAACAATGCTCAGACAACCAGTGCCGGAAAGAGACTGAAGATCTATGAAATGGCAAGAGGCTACAGCAGGGGTTACTTACGCATTACTTCATTCTGGTGGATGCAGTGTAGTGCTTGATGCATGGCAAATTCAAGTTTTGGCTTTTGGAACTTTCTTTTTTTTCCTCCCCAAATATTTTCTAATCACTGTTGGTTGAATCCGTGAATACGGAATCCAAGGATACAGAGATCCAACTGTATAGCCTTTTATTTATTTAGGTCTTCTTAAATTTTTATCAGTGTGTTATAGTTTTCATTGTAGTGATCGTGCATATTTCTTTATTTAGTTTTATTTCTAGGTATGGGATACTTTTGATATTAAAGTAAATGGTATATTTATAACTTTATTTTTTACTCATTCATTGCTGGTATATAGTCTTCATGAGTCAGAATCAACTTGACAGCAGCCAACAACAACATATAGAAACACAATTGATTTGTGTGTATATATATATAGAGAGAGAGAGAGAGACAGAGAGAGAGAGAGAGAGAGATAATATTTTTCCCAAGAAGATGTGTTCTGTACTGTCAAGTGCACAAGTTTGTTTTTGGAAGCCTGGGTCTATACTCTACTTCTTCCATGCTGAACTTTGGAATTGAGCTCTATACTTTCCCAAAACTTACTTTCCTTATCTATAAATGTTAAGACTAATACCTCGTAAGGTAACTGTTGGTAAAGGGTCAGCAAAAATGGGGGAAATTTTCCATGAAATGGATTGACAAGATGGCTGCAACAATGGGCTCAAAAATACCAATGATTGTGAGAATGGTGCAGGAATGGGCAAAGTTCTGTTACACGTGGTGTGTCCATGAGTCAGAGCTGACTTGAAGACAACTAACAGCAACAATAGGATAATTGTATGACAGGAGTTAATGATATGAAACAATTTTTAAACTATAATTCACCATAAATATTTTAATTTTCCTTACTGGATATGTGCATCCTTATCCTGACAAACTTTAGATTTTTTATATCATTCTTGTAGTTAATGTCTTCACATTGCAATTATAGTTAAACCAAACATGCAAGTTGTTGTTCAATTGTTCAGGATAACCAGTTAATCTCATTATTGAACTTGGTACATCATATTGAATTATATACCTTAAGTGTCAAGGAAAGTCCTTAAATAAACCCTCAGTGATAATAGGATTTTAACCTCAGTTGGCTTGCCAAAGACATTTTAATTGATTGCACTGTTAAGTTTGCTGAAACCACTAAACAGTCCATAAGAAAACTGAGCTGCCAGTTGCTTAATAAATAACAGGGTGAAGGGAAAGCAAGTAGGAAAGAATAGTTGTTAAAACTAAGACATATAATGGATTGAAAATCATTTAGGCATAAATAATGTCTGTACAATATAATTAGGCTCTATTTGGTCAAAATTTATGTAACAGAAAAACATGAAATGACTTTTTCTTTTTTCTTTAAACAGCACCAAATACTAGGAATTGACACTCACAGTGATGGGCTCTGATGCACTGCAGCCTCCAGATCTGACTTCTACATCATCGGGCAGCGTAAACTGTGCTCCGTGTAATTATGGTGGAACTAGTGTGCCATTTATTTGTGAAACAGTAAAACAGCTCTATGTTTGACTTTGTACACTTTAACTTTTCAAATTATGTCTCCGCAACAAAAATGCCGAAAACAAAATTAACTGTTGAGATTTTCACAAGTTATTTTGACCTTGAGATTTTATATCCTAACCCCTTTTTAAGCTCTTATTCCGCACTACTTTTAAATTGGTAATTAATTGATTTCATAGGTTACATTGCACTTTTGAAAGGATTTCCCACCCTTCCTTTTTTTTTATATTTGAAACTAACCTAACTTAGGATGCAATCATGACAGGTGACAGTGTCTTCTACAATTAGTCACCATGAATCTCAGTTGTTCAGAAGCCCGATTGAAGGTCACACAACTGATCACTTCCATATATTCCGCGACTTCATTCCTGTTCTCTATTGTTGTGTTCATTTTATGATTTTATAATATATACCTAGTAAAATGGAGCCCCTGGGTGGCACCAATGGTTAAGTGCTCAACTACTAGCTGAAAGGTTGGTGGTTCAAACTCACCCAGAAGCATCTTGGAATGCAGCCCTGATTATCTGCTTCTGAAAAGGTCACATCTTTGAAAACCCAGTTCAATTCTGCACAGATGGGGCCTCCGTGAGTTGGAAGCAATTCAACAGCAACTAACAACAAGTTAGAAAAATACACATACACACATGCAGGCCACGTATATTTGAGTAACTCACACATACACACACAAATATTTAAAAGTGTCACAAGAAAAGTAGACTATAAAAAAGTAAAATTAAAAGTTTCCATGATATTTTGTAATTCTTTAATTTTCAAAAAGCAGAAAATAATACTTTCATTTATTTTGTGGACCGCCATGCTTTACTGTAGATTAAAAATAATAATAATACATTACCATCAAGTCGATTCCAACTCATAGCAACCCTATAGGACAGGGTAGAACCGCCTATTTGGTTTCTAAGGCTGTAATCTTTACAGAAACAGACTGTAATAGCTTTCTCCTGAAGAGTGGCTGGTGGGTTCAAACCGCCAACCTTTCGGTTAGCGGCCAAGAGTTTAACCACCGCTCCACCAGCAGTTTACATTCTCTTTGCTGATAGAGAACTATTACTGAAAGTTAGAGTATATGTTTTGCATTTTCTGACCTTTTTGATAGTTTTTTTCTACATATTCATAGGCCAACTAATAGACTTTTCCTAACAAAGATACAGCGCACGGTGCTTCATGTCTGGTACTTAATGCACTTTTGTATAATCTTCTCTCCCAATTTTAGTCTTTGGTTTTTAGTCTTTAGTCTTTGAAGAAACTGTTGGAGAAATCAAATTTATATTCTATGTAAAATGTACGTACATCTAATTGTAAGCCATACGTTGTGACAAGTTTTTAATTCACCAGATGTTCACACACACTAAGTATACAATCAAACCAAGGAATGCATTACATATCCAGATCCTGATCAGTGTTCACATTTAGACTTCAGGTGGATGATACCACTTAGTAGCTTTATTGACTGAGAGAAACCAGTTTGATAAAACTGTACCAGTAACCAGAAATACGAATACTTCAAAAGAAAATGCATTTTATAATAAAAAACATTTTAAGAAAATAATATAATTAAATTATTTTAGGATATGAACAATATTATGCAGCAAATTACAGAAATAAATTTAAAAAAAGGCCAACAACAATGCACTCTGAAAAATAATAGTCTATAACTGAGCTTTCAATTTTTTTTTCAAATAATGGAAATTATTTTAATTTTTTTAAATAACCTTAAGTAGACCTTTCTATTGCATGCCTTATTGTTATTTAATTGGTTTTTAGCATCTCACTTACATAGTACTTAATATCTTTTTAATAAATGATCAGTAAAAATTGGAATTATTTCATAAAACATATCTAGTATAGTTTAATAGATAAACAAGTATAACACAAACTAAGAGTCTGCATCTAATTTCTCTGTGAATTCAATTCTCTTCTCAGAAATTTAAGACTTTTAAAATTTCTTCACTTTGTGCCTATAAACTTGGTGATAATTGTGATCTATTTTTCCTCTAACAAAGTTTAAGAGCCTTTTATGAGCTTGGGATTGTACTAGACACTCGAAAGATAATCATGAGGCAAAACAGACAAGATCTTCATGTCATAGCCTTTACCGCCTAGTGAGTAACTGATTATGGAGTGTTTCTGGGCCACCCACAAGAAAATATTTTAAAAATATAGGGACTGTAGGCAAGGAAAAAAAAAAAATACAGCACATTTTCTGTGTGGTCTATTCTTGTCCTCAAATGATTCATAAAATAAAGATTTCAAACATCCACTTCAAACTAGCTATGACTGACTTAAGCCAAAATTAGTGAATCTATGTTGAGTTAATAAAGAAAAAAATATATATGTAAAGGGGATTCTACTTAAAAAGAATCATAATACTCTTTTACCACATAGCTATGGGCATTTACATAAACTTTTCTAATGTTATGAAATATCAGAAATTTTGCTCATGTACAACATTTTTTTTTTTTTTTTTTGATCAGAGTTATTTAGGTTTTCCTTTCACTCAAAAAAATATTTATTAGTTACTACTATGTGCCAAGCGCTATTCTAGGTCCTGGGAATACCGCAGTGACTAAAACATAACCTTCCCCTTTGAATGTAACTTTCCAGAGGGATATAATGGACTCTGTCTTCCATAATTGACCACAGCAACATTTCTGGTTCCAACTGCTCTTACAGAACCATGCCACACCCACGTGGGGAGCTGGAACCTGTTTTCTTCCACTTGAAACTGGGCATGCCTTTGTGATCACTCAATGAGTAAAATTCCACAGGAGTTATGCGCTGTGTGAGGTCCAATGCAAGGTCGTAAAAAGCAAAACAGCTTCTCTCTTTCTTCTCCACTTCCTTTGAAATTCTGAGCCTCCATGTCAGATCCCTGGCTACCCTAACACTGCCACACTGAGGAGAGACCACATAAATATATAGAGATGGCTGAGGTAGATAGAGACCAAGATACCTGAGGAGACCCAACTCTTCCAACTTCTAGATGTTTGAGTCTTCTCAGCCCAGGTGCCAGAGATGTGAGGGCGGGAGCCCCAGTCACCATCTGAGTGAACTACATCAGAGAATCTGACAGAGAACCACGCAGGTGAGCCTAGTCAACCACCAGATTCATGAATACAACAAATGATTTTTATTGTTTTAAGTAATTTAAAAGGTGGTATGTTAGGTAGTAGACAAACAGAATGTGAGGAGAGACAGAAAATGAACAAAGATGTCAGTGAATACAGAGCATGCCACAAAGGCAAAAGAAAAACATAAATCAATATAAGATGATAAGGAGAGGCAAGTAATGAAAGTAGTATACAGGATACTCAGAAAAGTCTTGGCTGATATGTGAACATTTGAGCAGAGACCCGAAGAGAGTCGGCAGGTAGGTATCTGGGAAGAAACACTCCGAGCAGAGACAATGACAGTGCAAAAACTCTGGGGTGAAAATGTGCATGTGTGTTTGCCAACAATAAGGAGACAAGATGACTGGAGCAGAATAAGTGAGAATAGTAAGATATTAGGTCTTTGAGTATAAATGGGCCAAGGAGATATAAAAGTATAATTGTTTGTATTCCCTATACTTAAGGGAAAGGAAGAAAACAAAGCACAGTACTAAAATTCCTCACAGTACCAAGAATAACCCCAGCTTCAAGCTTTTTGCCAAATTTTAACAATTGAAGATAATGCTCTACATTCTACCTTGGTGAGTAGTGTCTGGGGTCTTAAAAGCCTGTGAGCGGCCATCTCCACTGGTCTCCACTGGTCTCATCTCTTCGGGAGCAAGTGAGAATGAAGAGAACAGGATACAACGAAAAGATTAGTCCAAAGGACTAATTGTCCACAGCT
>NW_004443948.1:1165387-1167493 GCF_000243295.1 Trichechus manatus latirostris | reverse complement strand
AAGTACAATAAAATATTTAAAAAAAAAAAAAAAAAATTTTAACAATTGATTTTGATTAACGAGCATAGCTTCATTTAGCTTGGCTGAATATGTATCTTTCCCTATTTGCGTACCTGTGATTTTTAAACCACACAGAAAACAATTTGCCCCTGGTGCTGTTCATAAGCACTGGAAGGAAAATAAACCATAAAAGACAACTTTTTAAAGCACATTTTGCAAACCATTTATCTTCTAGACCTAATGTTTACTAGGATCCCTAAATTTTACTGCCTATTCCAGAATAAATGATTAATCCAACCTGTAATTTTATTTATCATTTGTGAGACTAATGCTATTTTGAAAACATGGGCATTGAAAAAGAAAGTATCATTTATCTATGGCCCAGATCTTCTCAAAGTTTTTTACCGTTGCTGGAAGATATGATTTTGTCTGTCAGTGAAGTAATATAAACTCACATTAGCTGTGCTTAAGGGATTGTGTTAGTTGACATGAAGCACTGATTGAATTTGGGTTTAGATACAGTTGTCACATGGGATGTTGGAAAATATGATGATGTTTGGACTTGTGAAATGACAGAAAAACTATATAATCCTTATTTAGTTCTAACCCCGTTTCCACTGCCATCCTGTACATGTGATAACATTTATATGGCCTGCGTTGTTTAGTAGTCAAAAAACAACAACAACAAGAAAAAAATGAGAAAGTTAAATACACTTAAGAGAAAGTTAACCCTGGTAAAGTTCTGCTAGGCTGTTCAGTATACTTGCAACTCATGTCTCAAGGAGTCATATGTAAAACAATGTTTATTTGTGGAGGTTTATGGACTGTTAGGAGTACCCAGATGACACAAATGGTTAAGTGCTCAGTTATTAACCTTAAGGTTGGCAGTTCAAATCCACCCAGAGGCACCTTGGAAGAAAGGCCTGGCAACCTACTTCCAAAAGGTCACAGCCATTGAAAACTCTAGGCAGAGTTCTACTCTGAAACACATAGGGTCACCATGAATCAGGATTGACTCAACTCGGCGGCAACTTTTGTTTGTTGTTTGTTTTTAACGGACCTTTTGGTTGCTTTCTGATGTAGATGGTAAATCATCCTTGCACTCTGCTGTCTTTCTTGACCCCTTTGTTGTCTGCTTGCAGCAATTTCACTGCTTACACCATAGCTGTTACTTTATTCCTCTATATCTCTCTTTTCTCAGAAAATAGTAGAGAACTTTTCACAGTGCATGCTTTTGTGACTTATTGATAGGTCCATGCATTTCCAGATTTAAGGAGCAGAGAAATTTCAAGGGAGAACATTGTGCAAAATCAAGGGAGTTTCTTTTCTTCCTCTTTGTGGGATGCAGCTTGAAGAGGTAAAGGAAGGATGAACTTTGGAGCCTCACAAAGATTTGGACCCTGCTACATCCACCACTTATCATCTATATGACCTGGGTCAAGTTACTGAGCCTCTTTAAACCTTTCTTGATCTTTAAAATGGAGATGATATTTGATACCACTTTAGAAAATTCAAATGAGATACCATGTATAAAATGCTCAGCACAATACCCAGTACACAATTTCTTCATTCATTCAACAAATATTTTGGAGTTTCTAGCATCATCCAGACACTGTTTTTGTTCCTGGACTGTCATGGATTGAGTTGTGTCCCCCCAAAATACCTGTCAGCTTGGCTGGGTCCTGATTCCCAGTATTGTATGATTGTGTTATCTGATGTGATTTCCTTATGTGTTGTAAACTCTATCACTATGATGAGATTATATGTGATCTCCTTATGTGTTGTAAATTCTATCACTGTGATGAGGTAATACTGATGAGGCTGACAAGATTAGTGTCTTAATGCAATCTCTTTTGAGATATAAAAGACAGAAGCGAGCAGAGACACATGGGAACTTCATACCACCAAGAAAGCAGTGCTGGGAGCAGAGTGCATCCTTTGGACCTGAGGTTCCTGCGCAGAGATGCTCCCACACCAAAGGAAGGTTGATGACATGGACCTTCTTCCAGAGCTGATGGAGAAAGCATTCCCCTGGTGCTGATGCCCTGAATTTGGACTTGTAGCCTACTGGACTATGAGAGAATAAATTTCTCTTTGTTAAAACCA
>NW_004443948.1:1135687-1165287 GCF_000243295.1 Trichechus manatus latirostris | reverse complement strand
TGATGGAGAAAGCATTCCCCTGGTGCTGATGCCCTGAATTTGGACTTGTAGCCTACTGGACTATGAGAGAATAAATTTCTCTTTGTTAAAACCATCCACTTGTGGTATTTCTGTTGGAGCAGCTCTAGATGACTAAGACATGGACATTTAGGGATGAACATATATTAAGTATCTGACTTCACAGAGCTTATATTCTTGTAAGTGCTTTTTAAAAGGAATTAATATTTTATAAGCTGTTTCTTAAAGACATGAACAAAAAGGGAGAAGACAATTGGCCTCTCCTTCCAGTTCTGATATTAACTTATTAATGATATGTCCATGGGATTAAATATGAAATGAGAATAAACATGCATGTGTGTATATATGAAATAATATTTTTTTCTAATTTTAGTTTGGTATGTACGCCTTAGAGGAAAAACATTGAGCGCAAAAGAGTGGGGTACATCCCAAGTTTAAATTGAAACGTTATAAAGGACTTCTTCCAGGAATATGGAGTAGATGTACTTTTTCTCTATTCCTCTCACTACATGGAACTAAAAACTCTGGAAGGTATATATAAAATAAACAAAAGACTTCGAAAGATACAGAGAAGAAGGCAATCCACCTAGGTCCTTAGGAACCCAAGAAATGACACAGTTGTGAGTTCCTTTATTTTTTTTCTTTAATATCTCGTGTATCCCAGGCTTGAAGTTGAAGAATACAGTAACACAGAAGCTCTAAAGGGTGCAGACAAAAAGCCATAACAAAATCCTGCCCTCTGTAACCAAAAGATAAGGAAAGGGTCAGCATAGCAGGACAGAAAATCTATAAACAATAATTGTTCTACTCCAATCTAACACCAAGGAAAAAACAGTGCCCCCACCGGCATTCATGCCAGCAAAAGCTAAGCGGGGAACCTAGATGTCCACACTCATTAGATGTCCACTATAACGAGGCTCCCTAAACCCCCTGAGGGAGTGGTGAAAGAGAAGGCTGAGCAAGGAGCCAGAACTTACATCCCTACCAGACTGTAATAAGCCCCACATCCCCCTTTCCCACAGTATCAGTGGAGACTATAGGGTGGAGGCAGGAAGGGTGCCTGGACTTCTATCCCCATTCAGCAGTAATGAGACATCCCTCCCCTTCCCACTGGGGTATTGTCAAGGAAGGCCTAGTGGGGAGTCAGGACTTTCATCAGCACCCTGAAATAATGAGCGTATATCCCTCCAGTGATATCAGTGAAGGCCACACGATAAGTAGTAACAAGGTAATCTTACCACTTCCAGGCCAGAGAGATATCAGTAAAGGCCTATTGTGAAACAGAAACTCCCATCCTCATCCATCGGTAATCAATACCCCTCCCACACAGGGTATTAATGGAGGTCAAAGGTGGAAACTGGGCTTCTATCCCTACCTGATAGTAATGAGACAATACTCCTTCTTCCCCTGCTGGAGCAATGGTAGAGGAAGCCAGTTAAAACAGAAGGTTTAAAAACAATGCAAAATATGCTGGTTTTGATACAAAAATAGTCTCATATCAAGAACCAGGAAGATTTATCAAACTGAATGAAAAAAGATAATCAGTAGATATCAGCATCAAGATGACAGAGATGTTAGGATTGGCTGGCAAAGTTTTTTTTTTTGTGTGTGTGTGTGTGTGTGCTTTAGGTGAAAGTTTACAGGCAAATTAGCTTATCATCAAACAATTAATACACAAATTGTTTTGTGACATTGGTTGCTAACCCTGTGATATGTCAACACTCTCTTCTTCTCCACTCTGAGTTCCTTGTTTCCATTCATCCAGTTTTCCTGTCCTTCCCTGCCTCCTTGTCTTTGCTATTGGGTTGGTGTGCCCATTTAGTCTCATATACATGACTGAGTTACCAAGCACGTTCCTCATGTGTGTTATTGTTTGCCCTTAGACCTGTCTAATCTTTGGCTGAAGGGTGAACCTCAGAAATGACTTCAGTACCGAGTTAAAAGGGTATCCAGGGGCCACACTCTTGGGATTCCTCCAGTCTCTGTCAGACCAGCAAGTCTGGTTTATTTTCTGTGAATTTGAATTTTGTTCTACATTTTTCTCCTGCTCTGTCCAGGACACTCTATTGTAATCCCTATTAGAGCAGTCGGTGGTGGTAGCCAGGACCCACCAAGTTGTCCTGGGCTCAGCCTAGCAGAGGTTTCAGTAGTTGTGGTCCATTAGTCCTTTGGATTAATCTTTCCCTTGTGTCTTTGGTTTTCTTCATTCTTCTTTGCTCCAGACAGGATGGGACCTAGCTCATAGGCTTTTAAAACCCCAAATGGTTTAAAGCAGCTGTCATAAAAATGTTTCAGTGATCAATTACAAACATACTTGAAACCAATGAAAAATACAGAGTCTCAACAAAGAAACAGTCAATATAAAGAAGAATCAAATGGAGCTTTTAGAATAGAAAAAATAAAATAACTGAAATAAAAAACTCAATGAATAGATTTAACAACAAAATGTAGGGAACAGAGGAAAGAAACAGTGAATTGGAAGGTAGAGCAATAGAAATTGCTCAATCTGAACAACAGAAAAAAAAATGAACTGAAAAAACAAAATGAACAGAGCATTAGGAACTTGTGTAATTATAAGAAAAGACCTAATATCCACATCATCAGAGCCCTGGAAGGGAAGGTGAAAGATGGTGAGCTGACAAAGTACTCAAAGAAATAATGGCTGATTCAAAAAGTTGAGTGAACATCAATGAAAATAAACCCAAAGAAATGCATACCAAGACACATCATAGCCAAACTTCTGAAAACTCGAGATAAAGAATATATCTTAAAAACAATGAGAGAGAAACAATACCTTGAAAAAATTCAAATGACAACAGATATCTTATCAGAAATCATGGAGGCCGGAAAAAGGTGACACAACATTTTCCTAGTGATGAAAGGAAAGAACTGTAAACCCTGAATTCCATATCAAGTGAAAATAAAGTTTGAGAATGAAGAGGATATCAAGATATTCTAAGATGAAGGAAAACTAAGAATTTGTTACCAACAATGCTATCCTGAAAATAACTAAAGAAGATTTTCTAGAGAGAAAGGAAATGATAAAAGAAGGAAACTTGGAACATGAGAAGGAAGAAATAACCCAGTAAGCAAAAATATGGGTAACATAGTAGACTTTCTTTCCTCTCTCACATTGTCTCATTTATGTCTGATAGTGAAAACAAAAAATTGTAACACTATATGATGAAATTTCAACTGTAAGTACCATATTTTTACACAAAACATAAGAGTTGTACATTTTTTTTGCAACCATGCTCTCCCCCCATGAAGTACTTTTATAAGAGTCCTATGTTAATTTTTTTACAGCAACATGTAAAAAACATTAGCACGGCGTGCGTACAAAAATACCTGCTTATGAAGAGAAAATAAATGACAAAGAGATATAAAAGGAAGGAATATAATTGTCCATATTTGCAAATGACATGATTTCTACATAGAAAATCCCACATAATCTACAAAAATACTTCTAAAACTAATGAACAATTTCAGCAAGGTTGTAAGATACATGATAAATACATGATAAATAAAAGTCAGCTGTATTTCTATACTGTAGCAATAAGTATGAGGACACTGAAATTTAAAATACAATTTACAATTTTTCAAAAAAAAGAAAACAAAAAAAATAAAAAAATAATAAATAAATAAAACCAAACATGCACAGAATTTGTATGCTTAAAACTACCAAACACTGATGAGAGCAATTAAAGAAGATAACAGATTGGGATACTCAACATAGTAAAGGTGTTAATTCTTCCTAAATTGATGTATAGGTTTAACATAATTCCTATCAAAATTTCAGTAACAATTTTTGTCTATACAGGCAAACTTATTCTAATGTTCAGACAGAAAGGCTAGGATGCTAAAACAATATTGAAAAGGAAGAATAAAGTGGGAGGAATCAGTATATCTGATTTTAAGACTTATTATATAGCTACAGCATCAAGTCTGCATGGTATTAGTGGAGGGATAAACATATAAATTAATGCAACTGAAGAGATAACCCAGAAACATGCCCGTCCAAATATCCACACCCAACTTATTTTTGACAAAGGTGCAAAATCAATTCAGTGGAGGAATTATAGCCTTTTTAACAAATGGTGCTGCAATAATTAGACATCCATGGGTGAAGAATAAAAAACGAACCTCAATTTAAGCCTCACACCTTATACAAAAATTGACTCATATGGGTCACAGAGTTAATGTAAAGCTACAAAACTTTTCAAAGAATTATTAGGAGAAAACCTTCATATCTAGGGCTAGGAAAGTTATTAGACGGACACCAAAAGCACAATCTGTAAAAGGAAAAATTAATAAATAAATTGAACTTCATCAAAATTAAAAAAATTTCACTGCAAAACACCCTGTTAAGAGGATGAAAATAGAGGTACAGAGTCATGGAAAATATTTCAAATCATATATCTGACAAAGAACTGATACGTGGAATATATAAAAAATAACTATCAAAACTCAATAGTAAAAAAAAATGAACAATCCAATTAGAACACTATTCATGAAGAAACCTATCACTAAATAGGATAGAAGGAGGCAAAAAAAAAAAAAATCACATGAAAAGATGTTCAACATCGTTAGTCATCAGCGAAATGCAAATTATTATCACAATGAGATATCACTACACACCTTTCAGTATGTGGATCTATAGTTGTTTCAAAATAAAACAAAAATTTAAATTATGAGGGTCAGGCTGAAAATCTAAGGGGAAAAGAAATGAACAATGAATGAGAGTGGCAGATATATTTGTCCAAAATATTTCATAGAGTGATACAAATCAGGGATGGTCAATGAAAATAACATAGATCTGAAAGAATAGAGACAATAACACAATTTATGTTTTGCATCACTTTGCTCTCCACCATTTAATAAATGTTATCCTAATGATCTGCATTGTTTTGGAAGAAGTCAAACATATAATATGGCTTTTCTTACAGAAAAAGGAAGCAAAATTACAATTCTATATTTTTTCTCTATTTTTCATAAAAAGTTTAACTTAATTATATTGAAAAGATTATTATCTCAAAAAGGACTTGAAGACTTCATTTTTAACAGAAAAAAATTAATCATTATTTTGATAGCTAATTGAGAAATCTGTTCAGGAATTAATGCTGCTATCAGTGTGAAAATACAATAGAGATATATATTTATTGAAACTAATGCCAACGTTTTATAATATATATATATATATATATATTTCAAAAGAACAGTCATAAATTAAGAGTGTAGAATGAAAGTGTTAAGTCTTAATGCAAATTTATGGACCAAATTATGGCATGGTCTTCATTATCCCTTATTTAAAACCTTAAATGTTAGTTTGAAAGTTTTTTGATCAATAACTTAATTGCAAGTCTAAAAAAGTGAGTATTAAAGTGCATACTTCTGGGAAAAAAGTATTACTATATAGCAAAAAAACTTTATTTTTTTTCATGTATTAGAGTCAAACTCTTTAAAATGATACAAATAGAGATGGTAAACGTTATACGAAGTATAAAACAATACAATTTTATTTTGCTTAGATTATTTGTTTATACTTAATCATTTATTCAGTAATTAACATTTTCTAAGTTTTAGGCACTGTACAATTCATCAAATATTCAAAACTAAAGAACACTCAGTTCTCTAAGGAATTATGGAGTGGAACAATTGAAAGCTATTGAATAATTTTAATAATTAAATTCTGAGGAAGATCATAGCAGTTTTGGTAATTTTTAGATAATTCTAAGCTCTTGAGAATAGTTTACCAGTGGAGAATAAATGGAGTGAGAACAAACAAATATATTGTTTAATATCATTATATTAGAGCTTGAAAGTAATTTCAAAATTAATTGTTGAAACTGCATCATATCCTTAAGAAAGCTAATACTCAAATCTCACAGTTCATGAGCCACAGAAGCAGGACTGAAACATAGATGCCTGAGTACTAATCTAAATAAGAAATCTTTCCACTTAGCAAAACATACTGATATCTGAGACAAGACTCCCTATTTCCTTAATACTGTAGAATTCCTTAAGTTTTGCACTGTCATAGGTAACAGTTATTATCATCTAATGCTAATATTTCCTTTACTTCAACAAGTCCATGAAGCTTAAAGAATAAGATTATGCAGCATCTACTGCAGTGCTTAACTAATAGTTGATTCTCATTATCTGCTGAACTTATTCCCATGTACTACAATTTTACCTCATTAATACTTTATTGCACTTATCACATCTTACTTTTCCCCCAGTGGATATTGAATTCCTTGAAGTCAAGGACTCCATCTTGTACTGGTTTTCATGCCTAGCACTTACACAGTCTTTGGCTTTTGGCTGGTCCCAAAACAGGTGTATTAATAGAACTAATTTTGCTAAGAAGAGGCACAGAGAGGGATACAAATTACTAATTATTGAAAAGTGCCTTATAGATTCAGCATTCCTTTCATTTTATATGCTTGCTTATGGCTTGAAATACCTATAACGAGTCAGAGGAATGATCACGCCACCGTTCTGGAACCAGAACTTTACTTAAACATCTCCATAAAAATTGGAATGAATTAGATGATCAATATCTCTCTACTTTTTACAAGACATGGAAGGTGAAAGACAGCAGTCAAGGAGCATGACTTGCAAATGGTCAGGCTTGGAGTGCTGAACCATAATAGAACTTTTTTTTGAAAGCATTTATTTTTATATTAATTTTCAGCTGGATTATAATTATTATCTCATTATTAATGTTGTCTCTATTACTGTAGATAAGAACAAGCGTCTGTCTGGTTCTTTCATTTACCCAGATAAAGACAACAAGTTCCTTAGTCAGAGATATGACTGCTGAAGATTGCTTCTTTTCCAAGGTAGCGTGAAGAAGAAAGGGCATAGAGAGAAGGAAGATAGGGAAAGACATCCAAAAGGGCACTGTATGCATCTGACGTCTTTCTTCTTTAAGTATGCATGTATCTGTGTAGGGGCTGTAATATCTGACCTGAAGATATAGATATTAAAGCCTACCAGTACATCATTAATGCTTACAATAGAATGATTTTAGTATAATCCTGAAAAAAACAGTTTTATTGTTCAAAAAACTGAAGATTCTCTAGCTGAACTAGGACAGACAGTGGGCAGGTCCACCCAGACCTGCAATAGTTCACACATGGTGACGCAGAGGAATAACAATGACTTTTGGGGGGCTGAGCTAATGGGATTCTGGTCCTCTAGAAGCTAGAAGTTTACAGTAGACAAAAACACATGACTATTTCAAGTATACGGACTCTTTGAAGAGTAAGGTAAGCACTAAGACATAATAGGAAATAGATGACCAGATGTGCTATGAAATTCATATATATGTATGGAATACAGATACTTCTCTAATACTAATTAGTATTGTCTATGGGTATTATCTCTTGAAGATTGATCACTTGAAACTGAGTTTGCATTGTTGTGAGCAACCTAGTTATTATTTAGATTTCTCTGAGTCAAAGCAAAAATACAATGCCAGTTCTTTTCAAGATAGTTAAGTATTAAACGGAGTCCTGGCAGTGAACTGGTTAAGAGCTAGGATTTCTCATCAAAAGGTCGGCAGTTCAAATCCAACAGCCACTCCTTGGAAACCGTATGGGGCAGTTCTACTCTGTCCTATAGAGTCGCTATGAGTCAGAATTGACTCCATGGCAACAGGTTTGGCTTTTTTGATTTTATGTATTCAACATTGTATTTAATAATCAGAGTTTTCTTGTTTGGGTGGGCTACAAATAAGACAAACTGGTTGATATTTTCCTGCTGGATGTAGTAATTAAGTCTTGTTTCTTAAACCACTAAAATTAAAATAAACCCTTCTGTCTTCTCAAACTGGGTGTGTGCCTCCAGGAGCAGTCATAGGCCATGGACAGAAGAAATTGAAAATTATAGAGAGTCACGGTACTGGCTTCTATAGCATCCATTTTATTTATTTACTTATTTTTATTGTACTTTAGATGAAGTTTTACAGAACATATTAGTTTCTCATTAAAAGATTAATACACATATTATTTTGTGACCTTGGTTGCCAACCCCACAACATGTCAACACTCTCCCCTTCTTGACCTTGAGTTCCCCATTACCAGTAAAGCTTCCATTTTATTTGATGATGGTAGATAAGACAGAATATTTTTCACATATTATTATAAAAAAATTAAATATACATTCGAGTTGAAATACTTTTACAGTGAGCACTTTGCTTTTTCATCCATTCTGACAATGTCTGCCTTTTAATTTGGATGTTCACTAATATTTAATGTAATTACTGGTAGGTCTGTATTTAAAATTGCCATTGTACTATTTGCTTTGCTTTTCCCAGTTGCTTTTGTTTCTCAGTTTCTCTTGTCCTTCCTTATTTTGAATTATTTCAATATTTTTTAGAATTCCATTTTATCAATTGGTTTTTTAGCTATAACTTTCTGAGTTATTGTTTAGTGCATATTTTGAGATTACACTATACATTCTTAATGTTTTAAGGCTCTGCTTCAGTATAATGTTGTACTACTTGCAAACATATAAATCCATTTACTACTCCCTCTTGCTCTTTATGTTATAGTTTTCATGTATATTGCAATACATATTTTATGAACCCCAGACCAAAGAAATCACCTTAGCGTTTCTTGTAGTACAGGTCTGTTGGCAATGAATTCTACTAAATTCTCTGTGTTTTTATTATTTAAAAAAAATTAGTTTACTTTCATTCGGGAATGTTATCTTCCCTGATATATTATCCCATGTTGATAGATTTTTTTTTTTTCTTATCACTTTAAAAAATTTGTTTTATTGTCTTCTGCCCTATATTGTTTTTGGTGATATCAGTGATCATTTGTATTGTTGTTTAGCTAAATATAGTGTGTCTTTTTTTTCTGGTTCTTTTAAAATTATTATATATATATAGTAATTGATATATATATATTAATTGATATACATATATATCAAACCAAAAACCAAACTCATTGCCTTTGAGTTTATTCAAACTCATAGTGACCCTGTAGGACAGAGTAGAGCTGCCCCATAGGGTTTCTGAAGCTGTAAATCTTTACAGAAGCAGACTGCCACATCTTTCTCCCACAGAACGGCTGGTGTGTTCGATCCGCTGACCTTTTGGTTCTATCAAACTGATATATACATATATGTATGTACTCTACCATATTTAAGAACTTTTCAGCAGTCATTTCTTTAGACATTTTTTTAAATCTAATTCTCTTTCCTCTTTTTATGAAGGACCAAATTTTAGTGTATGTGTAGACCATTTGGTATCGTCCCACAAGTCTTGAGTCTCTGTTAATTTTTTCCAATCTTCTTTTTTGTTTCTATTTTTTAGATTAACTAATTTGGATTGACTTGTATTCAGGCACCCTGACTCTTCTGTTATTTCCATTCTGCTGTTAAGCACAGTCAGTAACTTCTTTTTCAGATACTGTATTTTTCAGTTCTAGAATTTCCACTTAGTTCTTTCTTATGCTTTGTATTGCTTTGCTGATATTTTCTGTTTTCATTTATTACAAGCTTATATTCTTTTATATCCTTTCTCTGTTAATTCTAACAGTTGGTTTATATCAAGGTAAGTGTACATCCATTGCCTTTCTTTTTCCTGAGAAGATGTCACGTGTTTCTGTTTCTTTGTATGTCTTATAATTTTGGATTGCATTGTATACGTTGTGAATGTTATGTTGTGGGGACCCTGGATCCTCATACTCTTCAGTCTTAGGCTGGGTTCTGCAGAGAAGCAAAACCAGTAAAGCATATAAATATATATAGAGAGAGATTTATATTAAGAAAATGACTCAGTCATTTCTTTGAACAGTTTTTTAAATCTAATTCTAAGGCTGGAATGTCCCAAGTCTATGGGTCAGGCTGGAGGCCTCTCCCAATTCACATGGCCACTGGGTCTGGTGAACCCAAGGTTGGCAAATCAGACAGCAGGGCCTTGGCTCACAGGCTGTGAGGACTGATGAATTTCAAGATTGGCAGGCAAGATGGCAGGCAAGCTGCTAGCTCAAGTCCCAAGAATCAGAGGTCAGACAAACAGGAGCCAGCTGCAGGATCCAGAGTGAGCAAAAGCCCATAAGCCTTGCCAGAAAGTCCACCTATATTAGATGCAGGCCACACCCCCAAGGAAACTCCCTTTCAACTGACTGACTACTCACAGCAGATCCCATCATGGAGGTGATCACATGATGTCAAATGTCATCATGAAGGTGATCGTATCATTATATGACTGCCAAACTACATCATAACTGCCAAACACTGAGAATCATGGCCCAGCCAAGTTGACACACAACCGTAACGATCACATATAATGAAATGGATTGTTTTCAGAGACATTTACCTCAGCTGGACTCAAACTACAATTCTGTCTTTTGAGCACAGGTTAAAACCTTAGTACAGTTCTTTTATTTTGTGTTGAGCCATTCAGAGTCTGCCATATGTGTGTACAGTACAAAGGGCAGAAAGACATTTGGGGAGAGTTTATACAGAGAATTGAGACTACACCTTATTTCTAGGATTCCTCTTTTATTTTCCAGTGGTTGTGATTGCCTCAAACTAAAATATTTCAGTGTTCAAGCCAGAAAGTTTAAGATCCTTTTGGAATGTTAGGTTTTATACATGGCACAAACTGAGGCTTCTCCCTAGTGTATGATTTAAGGAGAAAAGAGAACAGTCTTTAATTACAACTATTTATGTGACCTAGAGGCTCTTTTTTAATAGTGTGTTTTTCTGGATTATAAATTTAATAGATTGTCATTCTATAATAGTTAGATAATGCACTCATATAAAAAATACAAAACAAAAATACCAAACCTTTAGCTGTGGAGTTAATTCTGACTTATGGTCACCCCATGTGTGTCAGAGTAGAACTGCATTCCACAGGGTTTCAACGGCTGTAATCTTATAAAAGTAGATCACGGGGACTTTCTTCTACAGCACTGCTAGTAGGATTTAAACTGACAACCTTTCAGTGAGTAGCCGTTAGCCAAGCGCAAACCATTTGTATCACCCAGTGACTTTCTCCCTAGGCTAAAGGCTGTAAACTAGCTAATTAACTAACCAACTAACTAACTATAAAATCACCTGTGCATTCCCTATTCCAATATCTACTCCCCTTCAGAATCTGTTTTCTTCTGGTTGCTCACCACTGGTATTGATATTTTGTAAAAGGTTTATACTCCTTTTCTGGGTAGGGTTGATCAGATACGAGTTTTCTTGGCTGTTGCCTAAAGCAGAACCTCGCGACAAACCATTTTAATATTAAACTGAACTGTGCTGAACACAATGTAAAACCTTCAAACCCTTAGAGAAACTTCTTATTTTTAAGCATTTACTATCTTTTAGAAGAAAAAAAAAATAAACCCCTGGGAAAAACTAAACAAAAGTTTTTGAAAAACAAAACTTCCAGTTCCATCTTACAATAAGAAAGGTTGATATTTTCTTAATGATACACATGTTTGGGTGCCTCTGAACTCTAATGTGGTTGTAAATTGATTCTAACAAAAACCTTCTTCTGGAGAAATCACCTCCTTTTAAGAAATGGTGTGGGCATAATAATTGAAAAAGCTGATGGTTTTCATTTTCACATTTTAAATAATAGAAAATTTATATTCAAAAGTCTGAGAAGGCATACATTTTTGTTAATTTTCTGAAGATATTTCCTTTTTAAACTTTTTTTTTTCTGTACAGTAAGTCCCTGGGTTAAGAACATCTGACTTATGGACAACTCGTACTTAAGAATGGACTGTCACAAAGCCTATTGTATTAAAAGTTTGGGTTAATACAATGGTTCATAATAAAGAATGCACTCGCTACTTTGTGACGCTCATGAAAACGTGCGGTTTCAGCGGTTGGTCAGCTCGAGGAAGAACGTCTTCAGTCTTTTTTAAGTTGGATCACACTGTTGTTAACACTGTGCTGAGTTTGTAACTTTGTATTTGGATTAAACTTTTTTCTTATTTTCCCTTGTAATCACACCTCCAAAGCGTAAATCTGATGCCAGTGTTGGTGATGCATCAAAGATGTTTTAGTGTGTTTGGAAGTGTTTCTTAAGTGTTTTATATACGTAGAAAGGTGAAATATATACTATATACTAAGACAAACGTTTGACTGACGCTAAATAAAAACTGTATGTACCTGTTTTGACTTACCTACAAATTCGACTTAAAGGCAGACTTAGGAACGGACCTCATTCGTAACGAGGGGACTGCGTGTAGTGTTAATAAGTCTTCTTGATATTTTTCATGAAGTTTTAAGTCATGATCCCATCGTCTGCCCTGGAAAGACTTTTCAAGGAAACTTCATACCTATAAGAGAAGGTCTTTAGGGTGATGAGATGAAAGAGAGAATGAAGCTTTCGTTTCTTTGAGTTGCTTATTTGGAAAGGAGAAAGTGCAGACAGCTTTTAATCAATCATGCAATTTTGTGTGTTCTCACTCAGAGTAAGTTACAGTTTCTATACCCCTTTGAGAAGAGAATGTTGGACCTTGGATTAGCAAAGCCAGCAGAATCCCATACAATCTGTTTTTTCAAACTCCTGCAGAGACTTTTTGCCCCTAAAGTATTTCTGACCTTCAGTTGCACCTGCTATGCCAATCATTTGCCCTTTGTTCTCTAAGTTCTACTGGAAGGGATTTTTTTTTTCTTTTCTTTTTGTATTCACTTGGATATCTTCATTCTTTAAGGGTTATGATTAACTCAGGCAAAAACATTGTATCAATGAGTAAAAATGAAATTAAAATCAAGGCAATATTTTTAAAAATCATTTATTCAGCATCATTTATTTTGAACTCACCGTGGACTAAGTATCATTATTATATTGGAAATACACTAATGAATAAGAACAGTTTCTATTTTGAAGAACTCATATGAATATGTGGTCATCATGTATTCTATCCTTTTATTAATTTTTCACAATTTTGGCTCAGTTTCAAACCTTCTTTATTTTAATATAGTTTTGTATATATTTTCTCTGTAATACACGAGTTCATTGAGAATGAATTTGTCTGTTATAATTCCCTTTACAAGATTATTAAACACTTTGATGGTAATAATGAGAAAAAATAACTAAATAATTAAAACTTCTCATCATTCTTAGACTGAAAATAAATTGTCAATATAAGTAAAAATACAAAATAAAATATGTCTTAGCTATCATTTTCTAAATTTGAATAGTATTTTTTTTCTCTTAAAGGAGAAAATGGTATTAGTTTAGAATGAACATAATTAAAAATACATTTATATAGCCAAAGCGTGCACTTTACATTCCTAAAAGTGTCAATAATATTAGAGAAATTCCTTAATTATCTGGTTCTCTTTGCTGGAAATGAATCTTGCAGATAACTTGGTGCTTATTTCTTCACATGGCCAAGCAATCTATTTGTAACCATTATTGACAAATACATATTGACAGGCATTTAAACAATTTATTGTTAATTTAGAACATTTATTATGAATATGCATTATAGTACTGTTCTGTTAACCTTCTAATTTTTGTCAGATTACCTCATCTCAATTCTCACTTCAGTAACTACACAGGCCTTCAACAGTTAGGTTTTTCACCTTCTATTCCATGAGGGGATAGAAAACTAGACAATTAATTGTATTTCATTTGGATCAAATAAAAGTAAATTTGGATGATTAATAATGAAACAAAAAACAAGATCCCAATATTTTTTACAATGAAGGAAAGTGGATGATTTGAGGAGGAAAGAAAAGTCTTTAATTACAGCTATTTATGAGGCCCAGAAGCCCTTTTTTTAATAGCATGTTTTCTTGATTATAAATTTAATAGATTGTCATTGTATAATATTTAGATTATGCATTCATATAAAAATATTTTTTTAAAACGTTATTTATTACCAGGCTGAATTAATGTGAAATTATAATGTGCTGTAATTTTTGTCAGTGTGGAATTAAATTTTCTAAAGTCGAGAAAAATCTGACTTATTTTTTAATCTTATGAGTGAAAAATTGCAGTTTCCATAAATATCCTGCCACTAGTTAAGGCAGCGAGTGAAGGTCAGTATTGAAAATAATGCTGTGAATAGTGGCATGGATGAAATAAAAATCAATTTTCCTGGAAGAGGGACAGATTTCACAGGATTTTATTATAAGTAGATACCCAGATGATTTTTGAAAGCAGTAGAAATTTCTGTAGCTTTTATAGCTTTGTAGTCTAATACTGCACAAAGTAAAGGACTTATAACTGAAATTAGAAAATAGAAACTCATTTTACTCCTCTATCTCAGAGAATTGTTTTATTTGTTTAAAAAAGATTAGCTAATGATTAATTGGTTGCTTATTTCATTCATTCATTCATTCTTTCATTCGACCAGTTAACAAATCCTTTTTTCAGTCTTTAGCAGCCATATCTCTATGCTGCTGCAGAGGAGATCCAGTCTCTATCTCTGCCATTCTCCACCCAGCCCACCCTACCACTACGCTGCCAAAAAAAAAAAGAGACCCTCACTGAGACTCCAGCTGTAGGCCACCTAGTGAAGAAGGTCTCTGAGGAAGCTTTTAATCAGCTTTTGGCCACCAAAAACAATCTGCAGGAGAGAAAAAAATGCAGTGGCCTAGTATGGTCTATCTTGAACTGTTTACCCACCTTCTCTGAAGAAACTGTCAGGGTTAATCCTGTCATTCTTCACTTTCTGATTCTTCTTAGTCATGTAGAGAAGTCCAAGATGCCTCTGCTATCCATCATCAGATGAACTTCTATCCCCACACTACTCTGTACATCCATTAATCTCCTCTAATCTCTTAAATCCCAAGCCCTTCAAGTGTGCCCTTTGTAAAGCACCCTCTGTCATCAGCAGAGCACTGGTATGCTCAAATTCTGCCGTGAAATTCCTTCACCCTCTTCCCCTAACTGAAACCTGGCTATTCCGTGAACAACACCACTTCCCTACAAATTTTTCAAGTCTCTTTTGCCTTCTGAAAAAATTCCAAGCTGTAATTGCTACTCCTTTTTCTGCATCAACTAGCCATTCCCATCAATATACAAGCATGCTCTACTACTGCTTTTCTAAAAACAAAGCAAAATAAACCAAAAACCACCCCCAGTCCTCACTCCCCAGCTACAGCCCCATCTCTCTGCTTCCCTCAACGTGAAAATTTATGAAAAAGTCTTTTGTAACCACTATCATCACTTTCTTGTCACATCCTTTCTTCGCACCATGGTAAAGCCCCCAGGACTACTACTCCACTTAGTTACAAAGTTACTGATGCCCTACATGTTACCAAAACAATAGTTATCTCTCAGTTTTTATCTTCCTTAACCCCTCAGCAACATTTGGCACTGCCAATAATTCTCTCCTTCTTGAAACATAGTCTTCTTTTGAATGGTTGGTTTGTCTCTCACCTCACTTCTGTTTCCTTTGGTAGCTCCTCCTTCCCTTTTCAATCTCTAAATCGTGACATGCTCTGGGATGAGTCCTGAACCCCCTTTTTTCTCCATCTAGAGTTTAGTCACTCTATCTATGTGCTATCATCTAATCCTGTGACTTAAAATATTATCATTACCTGAGCCATCTCTCCAAAACGCCATTATTTTTTCCACTTGACCTGATATTTTTCTTTGGATTTCTAACAGACATCTTGCACTATTTTGCCAAAACATAACTTTGTTTTTTGATTTTAAACATGACCCTGTTGAAGTTTGTTTTCCATTTTAGTAAATATTACTGAGTTTCTCAAGTCAGAAATTTAGATATTATTTATTTCCCATAACCTTATACTCAATCAAATAGCAATTCTTTCAGTATACTTTCAAAATATATTCTGAACCCATTCACTTCTTAACACCTCAAACACAACTACCATAGCCACAGTGTGTGGTTATATGGATTGTGCAATGAAGAAAGATGTACAACCATAGGGTAAGTCTGTACTAAAATTTAGTCCATGATCTATTTACTCATTCTGTTGTTAGAGTGTATCTTTTTGGCAGAAGGGGTACATATTTTTTCTCGTACAAATACTTTGTGTACTGGGCAAGCTTTGCACTAGAAGAGTCACCTTTTTCAAACTACATGAAAGTGGCATGCTAGCTAACCCCTATTATCACTTTAGTGCAATTTACACTCATCTCTTCCTCAGACAAATGCACTAGCTTTATAATAGTCATCCTTCTCTCTACACCTGCTTCAATGCAATTCTTTCTTATATAGCGGCAAAATAAAATTATATTTATATATATAATATGTATACTATATATATATACAGTATACATATATACTGTTAACCATACAGTTGGTGGTTCAAACCCACTCAATGGCTTTGTGGGAGAAAGCTTGGTGGTCTGCTTCCATAAATATTACAGCCAAGTAAATTCTATGAAGCAGTTTTACTCTGTCACATGGTGTCACTATGAGTCAAAAGTTGACTTCACAGCAAACAACAATATATGTATATATATGTAGAGCAAAACCAACGATGGCAACAAACCCCTATCTTTCAAGGCACAGATAAAAAGTTAATTCTTTGAAATCATTTTATATAGTCACTTCCTCCCAACAACCCATCTCAATATATGCACAAGAGTTAGAAACTTGCTAGAAAGAAACATTCATTTTTAGCGTAAAAATTATTAGTTGGTATTTGGTTATATTTATGCTTAAGGCCACTCTCTGAGATACAAATTTGAGAATCAGAGAACTCAATGACCTTTTAGGAGAGACAATGGAGAATATAATTTTACACAAAGGAGAAGAGGACCTAACAAGCAAGACAGTTTGGTGACATTAGAATGGAAGTCTGAAAGCCAGAATAGTTGAAGAAACAATTAAGTGGTTGTAATGGCTAATTTATCATGGTACAAGGTTTTTAAAAGTTAAGTGCTGAGACTTAAGATAAACTGTAAGTTTGATTTGTAACATTCTTCTTCCAGTTTCATTAAAGCTGTGTTCTTTTTTAAATGAGATATTAGTAAAGCAATGAATCCATAACACAACATACCAAGGAAAATTTACCTGTTCAGCAACTATTTTCTTGTCTGTCACATTTCATGTAATCTAAGTTCACATTTTCTAGTTGAATTTTCTTAAATAAAATAGTTAAATCTTTAGAGTAACCTCCTCAGGTTTTAGAAGCACAAAAAGGATATTTTAATTGCACTACTGAATATCCTATAGCAGGATGATTAAGAGGGCTTTGGAGTTATTGGGTTCCAATCCTGACTATTTTATACTAATTGTGTGACATTGGGCAAGTTAGCAAACCTCTTAAGCCTAAATTTTCTCACTTACAAATGGATATATGCTATTTTATATTATTTGTTCTAAAAATAAGTGATGTGATATCTCTAAACCTATTAAAACATTGCCTAAAATCACATAGTAATGCTCACTATGTGGCAGCTATTATTTACTTGAAAAGTAAATTATTCCCAGGTGGAAGGGTCTTATTATGCCCACTTAAGAAAAAAAAAATTATACTCAATTAGTTTTCAAAGCATGTGTCCATGATATAGACTTTCCATTGCTCGTACTATGTTAGTATTTTTTTCTTTTATGATTATAAAAAGAATTATTATACAGAAACATGTAGACACTTTAAAAATTATAAGAAGTAAAGACACAAATTAAAGGATTTGTATAATGAACTTAAAATTACGTATAGAGGTGAAATTTATTATCTTGTCTTACATTCTTTTGGGCAAGGTTTCTTCTCCTGCCCCACCACGCCATCATCAGTCAGTCTTGTGCTTTGAATAGCAACTGACATCTGACAATTCCTACCCTCTCGCCATTGTTATTAGCCATTATTGATTGTTAATCAAAGCTGTGCCATTCAGATAACTTCTTCAGGAATTTTGAAACTGTAACTTAGGAAAGAAAGGTAGTTCTTTCCAGGTGATGAGAGGAGAGATATGAATATTAAAGCAACTGGTAGACCTGACTTCCAGAGTGTGGAAGAAGCTGATTTTCACAAAGAAGGAATGAACTTGACAATGTGGGATGAAAGGAGACCTAGGCAATATTCCACTCCTTGTTTTTGGTTGTCCCTGAAGCAGCTTCTCCCATTCCATTTGGTGATTTGTTTTTGTGAACAAATCATTTCACCACAATTTACATAGACTCAATGTCCCTAAGCAAAAACTCTCCCTTTCCCCTCCCTTCCACCCCTGGTAACCATGAATAATCTTTGGTTTCTATATATTTATTTCATGTAAGAGAGATCATACAATATATGTCCTTTGCCAACTGACTTACTTCACTAAGCATGGTGTTTCCAAGGTTCATCTGTGTGTGGTGGCATACATGTTGCTGAGTGGTATCCCATTGTGTGTATATACCACATTTTGTTTATCTAGTCATCTGTTAATGGATGTTTCTGTTGTTTCTACCTTTTGGCTATAGCAAAAAGTGCTGCACTGAGCCTTGGTATACAGGCTTCTGTTTGTATTCTTATCTTCACTTCTTCTGGGTACACAACTAGGATTGGGATTGCTGGGTTACCTATGGCAGTTCTCTGTTAATCTTTTTGAGGAACCTCCAAACTGTTTTCCACCATGGCTGTACCATTTTACAGCAATGGATGAGGGTCATGTTTGGTTTTAAAAGTATGGTTTCAACAAGCTTTAGTTGATCTCCTTTTTCATTTCTCTGCATAATAATTTGGAACATTTGGGGCAGATTTTGTAGTATTAATAAGGGATTGCTCCAACATCATCCTCTGAGGCAGCCCTGTTTACAATCCTGAATGCACCAGCGTATTGTATTTTACCCCACCCCTTGCTGAACATGCAAATTGTTTCTTTATTCAGCCTTTACTTATGTACTGTCTCACAGTCTTTTCCACATGCAGATTCTGAGGGAATTATCTGTGTTATACTCTCAGGGCTACCTGAGCTTGAGGTAGCAACTCAATGTTTTTAATAATTGAATGGAAAAAATACTGAAGATAAAATAATAAAGAAAATACTTGGAAAAAAGAGTCTCCTTAACACAATTCAGTAAGAGGTGCTGCTTCTCTAGTGTTACAAATTTAGGCATCAGTGTACCACTGTCAGATGTGATTTACTCAGCCCAGGTTTCTATCTATGACTTCAGTAAGGTTTCTTTACTGCATATTTTTGAAGAGAAGAACAAAAATGTAAATTAACTTAAAATGACTACATTCACACTCTGGAATGAGAACAAAATGCATATTATTATAAATTTTACTTAGATCAGTTTATAGATAGAAAACTATATAACAGATTCAGTAGAATCTGACATAATATTACAGTTTACACAGAGATACTCTTAGTATAGAATATTGTATAATGTTCTATATTAAGAAGCTAGTTAAAAAAAAAGTAATTATCATTCAAGTGTGGCTAAGAGAAGAGTGTTTATACTTGTCCTTCTAGCATTTTCTAAATTATGTTGATCCTACTGTTGTCTTATTCTGAGTTCACTTACTATAAGCAATCATTTTCATTTAGTTAGACCCATACAACTTCTCACAGGATATAACATCATTTTATAAGAAGGCATTTTCCCCATAACCTAGTATTATATCTTTTTTTTTGGATGTACTAATTCAAGAATGGATTATGTTCCTCTAGTGCATGACCTTGAAGTCCTCTGTCTCTTGAACTACCTACCTATGTGAAGAACTCCGTACAAATACATGGAATAAATGTATGAATGTTTCTGATGATATAAATAATAACTTTCAGATGAAAATTCAGTGTGAAAAAAATAACCCCTCCCTAAATGGATGAAAATAAAAATGTCCTGAAACTTCTGGTGTGCCCTTGTAAGAAAGCTCCCTGGAATCCTAGTAAAATTGTCTAGACAACAGACAATATTAGATTGGGTGCATCAGACAAAAAAAAAAAAAAAAAAAAAGCATCTACACTCTGAAATTGTAATTTGTGTAATATTTAATTCTTGTATTTCTTTCTATAAAATGAAGCTTTAAAATTTCATTTCACAGAATTATTAAAATTTAATTGGTATGAGGTTGGAGCAAGATGGAGAAGTGAGTGGATGCTCCCATTTACTCCCCCAGCAATTAACCCACTGAACAATGAATAAAAACAAGCACAGACTGAGATCTCAGAATCCCAGACAGCAGCTGAGTTGTTGAAGAGTCAGGGTAAGTCCAGAAGCAGTGGAGAGGAGAAATGGGGATGGCACAAGAGCTGGAACAACCTACCCACTAACATTAGCAGCACTCTCTCATTGCACCCTTTTTGAGACAGGGCTGGACAACACCCGAAAAGAGAACACAGAAAGGGAGCTAAACTGAGGAAGTTGTAGCTCAGTATTTTTAAGGCAGCACAAATTGGCCATGGGAGTAAGTGGGCTGTGCGACTGGGAGGGGGCCAAGAGAGACTGTGGTTCTGGGAGACAGTGCTGTTGAATCCTGCTGAGGCCTGAGATGGATGAGAACTAGGGCCGGGAGGAACTGCATGGGCAGCAAAGTAAGGGGAATACTTCAGACTGGTGGACAACACATAGACACTCCCACAGAAGGACATAGTGGGAGAGCCTATGCAGGGGTGCCTGTGAGGGAAAGACATAGAGAGTCCCTCCACCTTCACCACAGGAAAGTTGAGCCCCACCACTTACATCAGCATCTGCAAACAGCTAACCCTTCCCTTCCCAGGCTTGTGTATTGAATTTCGGAGATCAAGCATCCAGAACTCCTGAATCAGCACTGAAAAAACCAAAGGATAAGAGGGCCCTCTAGTGATTCTCAGGAGAAAATACTAAGCCCACTGCTGCTGGGTTGATCCTGACTGGCTCATAACAACCCTGTGGGGTGGAATGGAGCTGCCCCATGGGTTTCTCAGGGCTGTGAGTCTTTGCAGAGATGGGCTGCCACATCTTTCTCCCATGGAGAGGCTAGTGGGTGTAGTCCATGGCTTTTCAGTTGTCAGCTGGGTGCTTGGCCACTGCACCATCAGGGTGCCCAGTCAGAAAGTTTTCCCACAAAAACCAGAATACAAAATTTAAACTAAAAGATACAATAATAATAAAATGGCCCGAGTTCAACAAAAAATAGTAAAACACACAAAATCACAAGAGAAGAAGGACCAATCAAAATCAAACATGAAGAAGAGGAAATTTCTCCTATGAAAGCCAGATTGACACAAAGAATTGATAATTTTCAGACTATGGTACTAAATATGTTTAAAAGAAGCAAAAAGCACACAGAAAACAAACTAGCAGAGATAAGGAACCAAATGGAGGAACAAAATCAAAGACTCAAGGAAATTGAACATCAGAAAACAAAAACAACAAACAACAACAACAAAACATTAAAAAAAAAACCCAAAGAGAACTATCAGAACTAAAGAATAAAGCACCTGAACTAAAAAAAGCAGGAGAAACACTCAACAATAGCGTCAAACAGATGGAAGATAGAATAAATCAACTAAACCCCCCTTCAAAAAAGACTCCAAACCTTTTGTCATCAAGTCAATTCTGACTCATAGTGACCCTGTAGGACAGAGTAGAACTGCCCCATAGGTTTTCCAAGGAGCAGCCAGTAGATTTGAACTGCCAACATTTTGGTTAGCAGCCAAATGCTTAACCACTGAGCCAGCAGGGATCCATAAATGAACTACAAGACAAAATCACTGAACTCATCAAGTTTCAAGAGAATCAAGATAAAAGAACAAAGAAAAGCGAACAAACCCAAAAGGAAATGTGGAATTCATTAAAGAAATCTAACATTAGAATTATTGGAATCCTAGAGCACCATGACAACAATAAAGGCACAGAAACTATTTTCCAAGAGAGAATCTCCCAGACCTGAACAGAGAACCAAGCCTGCAAATACAGGAAGCCACACAAACACCATTCAGAAGGGACACAGAAAGATCAACTCCATGACATATCCTAATAAAATTCTTGAAAACCAAAGACAACAGCAAGAGAAAAATGCAGTATAACATACCACTGATCTTTCATAAGAATCAATGCAGATTTCTCCCCAGAAATTCTAGAGGCCAGAAGACAATGGAGCAACATATATAAAATACTGAACAAAACAATTGCCCATCAAGAATACTTTACCCAGAAAAGTTGTCATCCAAAAAAGAAGAGGAAATCAATATATTCCCAAAGAGAGAGAAGTTCTGGGAATTTACCACTCTCAGATCAGCTTTGCAAGTACTACTAACGGAGTACTCAAACGGAAAGGCAAGAGCATTAAATAAATACTTGTATCTATACACGGGGATAAATATATAACAATAAGAGAGAGATCTCCAAAAAAACTCAACAACCAAGTATATGATATTTTCAGAGAATAAACTCAATAATTAAATCCCACAGACAGTACAAAATCAAATTTACAAGAAATAAGCAAAAAGTAAACTTATCAAATATAGGTTGCATATTAATATTAATGGAGACACACCAACACAAATGGGGGAGGGAGGAGCATATCAGAAATAGCCCTATTATGTTAAGGTTGTATGTTGACTGTTGTTCATATGTTAAACACTGTTGCAGTTGTAAGTTGTGTAATGTAACATATATGGTAACCATTAAGAAATCACCAAGAAAAAACATTCAGAAGAAAAGAAAGAAACAAAGTCTCATTTCAAGAAAGCAGCCAAATACAAACAAAAATAAAAAAATCCGAATGAAGAACAAAGATACAAAACACTGAGAAAACAAATAGCAAAATGAGTGAGGTAGACACTTCATTTTCAGTAATAACTTTAAATGTAAATGGTCTAAATGTCCCATTCAAAAGGGACACAGTGGTAGAATAAACAAAAAAAACATGATCCATCGTTTTGATGTCTACAAGAAACACACCTTAGACATAAGGACACAAACAGACAGAAAATAAAAAAATAGAGAAAAATATTCCATGCAACCCATAAACAAAAAAAAGCAATGGTGGCCATAGTGATATCAGATAAAATACACTTTAAATCAATATCTATTACAAGAGATAAAGAAGGACATTACATAATAATACAATGATGAATCCAGCAAGAAGATATAACAATTATAAATATATACGCACCTAACAGCAATGCACCAAAATACATGAAACAAATACTGACTAACATGAAAGAAGAAATAGACAACTCCACAATAATAGTTGGGGACTTCAACACACCACTTTCGATTATAAACAGAACATCTAAAATGAAGATCACTAAGGACAATGAAAACTTAAATAAAAACAAAAGCAAATTGGACCTAATGAACATACATAGAACACTCCACCCAACATTAGAACAATACTCATTCTTCTCCAGTGCACAAGGATCATTTTCCAGGTTAGACTATAGGCTAGGACACAAAACAAGTCTCAACAAATTTAAAAAGATTGAAATCATGCAAAGTATCTTCTCTGGCCATAACTGTATTAAGCTAGAAATCAACAACAGGATGTATAAGGAACATAAATAAATAATTACATGGAAACTAAATAATACACTACTAAAAATTACTGAGTTGTACAAGAAATCAAAAGTAAAATTAAAAAATTCCTAGAATCAAACAAGAATGAAAGCACCACATATCAAAACCTTAGGGACACAGCAAAAGCAGTACTAAGAGGGAAATTTCATAGCAATAAATGCCTACATTAAAAAAAAGAGAGATTTAAATCATTAACTTAAACCAACAACTTGAACAAATAAAAAAAGAAGAGCAAAAGAAACTAAAAGCTACCAGAAAAAAAGAAATAATAAAGATTAGGGCAGAAAGAAATGAAATAGAAAATAGAAAGACCATAGAAAGAATCAACAAAACCACAAGCTGTTCTTTGCAAGGATCAATAAAATAGACAAACCACTGGCTAGACTGACAAAAGAAAAAATCCAGAAGAGGCAAATAACCAAATTAAGAAATTGGTGACATTATAACCGATCCAACAGAGATAAAGGTCATCACTGATTACTATCAAAAATTTTACTCCAACAAATTTGAAAACCTAGATGAATGGATAAATTCCTAGAAACACACTATCTACCCAAACTAACACAAAGAGAGGTAGAAAATATAAACAGATCCATTACAAAAGAAGATGTCATCAAAAAACTGCCAACAAAAAAGAAAAACCCAGGGCCAGACGACTATACTGGTTATAGCTACACCAAACATTCGGAGAAGAATTGACACCAATGCTACTCAATCTCTTTAAAAACATAGAAGAAAAAAGGAATACTACCAAACTCTTTCTGAAGCTAGCCTAACCCTGACACCTAAATCAGGCAAAGACATCACAAAAAAGAAAATTAGAGACCAATATCCCTTATGAACTGTAGATGCAAAAATTTTCAATAAAATTCTAACTAACAGACTTCAGCAGCATATCAAAAACTCATACACCATGATCAAGTGGGATTCATACTAGGATTACAAGATTGGTTCAACATTAGAAAATCAATCAATGTAATCCACCACATAAATAAAACAAAGGAAAAGAACCATATGATCATATCAATTGATGCAGAAAAGGCATTTGAAAAAATTCAACAGTCTTTCCTGACAAAAACTCTCAGAAAAATAAAAATAAAAGGGAAATTTCTCAACATAATTAAGGGCATAAAGGCAACATTATACTCAATGGAGAAAGGCTGAAAGCCTTTCCTTTGACAACGGGTATGAGACAAGATGCCCATTATCACCACTCTTATTTAATGTTTTACGGGAAGTTATAATCAGAACAATAAGACAAAAAACAGAAATAAAAGGTATCCAAATTGGAAAGGAAGAAGTAAAACTATATTTGCAGGTGACATGATGTTATACATAGGAGACACTAAAGATTTCACAAGAAAACTGCTGGAAATAATAGAAGAATTTAGCAAAGTTGCAGGGTACAAGATCAACACACAAAAATCAGTTAGGTTCCTCTACACTAAAAAAGACTACTCTGAAAAAAGAAATCAGGAAAAAAATACCATTTACAATAACTCCAAAGTCAATAAAATACCTAGGAATTAACCTAACCAGGGACATAAAAGTCTTATAAAATTAAAATTATAGAACACTGCTGCAAGAGACTAAAAGAGGCCTACAAAAATGGAAAGATCCCATGCTCATGGATTGGAAGACTTAATGTAGTGAAAATGTCAATTCTACCTAAAGCAATCTACAGATTCAACGCAATCCCGGTATAAATCTCAACATTTTTTTTTTCAATTGTGCTTTAAGTGAAAGTTTACAATTCAAGTTAGTTTCTTATACAAAAATTTATACACACTTTGTTAGGTGACCCTAGTTGCTTTCTCTGTACTGTGACAGCACACTCCTCCTTTCTATCCCTGATTTCTCTGTCCATTCAACCAGCTCCTGACCCTCTCTGCCTTCTCGTCTCACCTCCGGATAGGACCTGCCCATTTAGTCTCATGTATCTACTTGAGCTAAGAAGCACACTCTTCATAAGTATCATTTTATGTCTCATAGTCCAGTCTAATCTTTGTCTGAAGAGTTGGCCTCGGGAATGGTTTTAGTTTTAGGCTAACAGAGAATCCAGGGGCCGTGTCTTCCGGGGTCCCTCCGGTCTCAGTCAAACGATTAAGTCTGGTCTTTTTACTAGAATCTGAGTTCTGCATCCCCCTCTACCCTGCTCCATCAGGGACTCTCTGTTGTTTTCCCTGTCAGGGCAATCATTGGTGGTAGCCAGGCACCATTTAGTTCTTCTGGTTTCAGGCTGATAAAGTCTCTGGTTTATGTGGCCCTTTCTGTCTCTTGGGCTAATATTTTCCTTGTATCTTTGGTGTTCTTCATTCTCATTTACTCCAGGTGGGTTGGGACCCATTGATGCATCTTAGATGGCCGCTCACTATCTTTTAAGAGCACAGACACCACTCAACAAAGTAGGATGCAGAATATTTTCTTAATAAGCTTTGTTATGCCAAATGACCTAGATGTCCCCTGAAAACATGGTTCCCAGACCTCTGCCCCTGCTATTCTGTCCCTTAAAGTGTTTGGTTGTGTTCAGGAAACTTCTTAGCTTTTGGTTTAGTCCATTTGTGCTGACTTTCCCTGTATTGTGTGTTGTCCTTCCCTTCACCTAAGATAATTCTTGTCTACTATCTAGTTATTTAATACCCCTCTCCCTCCCTCCCCACCCTCATAAACATCAAAGAATTTTTTTTCTGTGTTTAAACCTTTTCTTGTGTTCTTATAGTAGTGGTCTTATACAATAATTGTCCTTTCGTGACTGACTAAATTCACTTCGCATAATGCCTTCCAGATTCATCCATGTTATGTTTCACAGATTCATCAGTGTTCTTTATCATTGCATAGTATTCCTTTGTGTGAATATACCATAAGTTTTCATCTCTTCATCTGATGATGGGCACTTATGTTATTTCCATCTTTTTGCTATCGTAAATAGTGGTGCAATGAACTTGGGTGTGCATATATCTATTCTTGTGTCTCCCCTTATTTCTGTCGGATATAGATTCCAAGGAGTGGGATTGCTGGATCCTATGGTATTTCTATTTCCAGCTTTTTAAGGAAGCACCAAATTGATTTCCAAAGTGGTTGTACCATTTTACATTCCCACCAACAGTGCATAAGTGTTCCAGTCTCTCCATGACCTCTCCAGCATTAATTATTTGTGTTTTTTGGATTAATACTAGCCTTGTTGGGGTGAGATGGCATCTCATTGTAGTTTTGATTTGTATTTCTCTAATGGCTAATGATTGTGAACATTTCCTCAAGTGTCTGTTAGCCGCATGAATGCCTTCTTTGGTGAAGTGCCTGTTCATATCCTTTGCCCATTTTTTAATTGGGTTATTTGACTTTTTATTGCTGAGGTTTTTCAGTATAGTTATCTTGTAGATTTTAGAGATTAGCTGCTGATTGGATTTGTTGTAGCCAAAATTTTTTTCCCAGTCTGTAGGTTGTCTTTTGACTCTTTTAGTGAAGGCTTTTGATGAGAATAAGTGTTTGACTTTTAGGAGCTCCCAGTCATCTTCTTTGTCTTCTTTGTACATTGTTAGCAACGTTTTGTATTCTGATTATGCCAAGTATTAAGGCCCTAGCATTGTCCCTATTTTTCTTCCATGATCTTTATTGTTTTCAATTTTATATTTACATCTTTGATCCATTTTGATTTAGTTTTTGTGCATAGTGTGAGGTATCAGTCTTCTTTCAGTTTTTTTGCAGATGGATATCCAGTTATGCAGCACCATTTGTTAAAGAGACTGTCTTTTACTCAATTAATGGACTTTGGGCCTTTGTCAAATATCAGCTGCTCATTGGTGGATGAATTTGTGTCTGGATTCTCAATTCTGTTCCATTAGTTTATGTGTCTGTTGTTGTACCAGTACCAAGCTGTTTTGACTACCAAGGCGGTATAATAGGTTCTAAAATCAAGTAGTGTGAGGCCTCCCTCTTTGTTCTTGTTCTTGAGTAATGCTTTACTTATCCTGGGCCTTTTCCCTTTCCATATGAAGTTGGTGATTTGTTTCTCCATCTCATTAAAAAACGCCATTGGAATTTGGATGAGGAATGCATTGTATCTGGTAGAACTGATATTTTAACAATGTTGAGCCTTCCTATCCATCAGCAAGGTATGTTTTTCCACTTATACAGGACTCCTGGTTTCTCGCAGTAGTGTCTTGTAGTTTTCTTTGTATAAGTCTTTTATGTCTCTGGTTAGATTTATTCCTAAGTATTTTATCTTCCTGGGGGCTATTGTAAATGGTATTGATTTGGTGATCTCCTCTTCAAAGTTCTCTTTGTTGGTGTAGAGGAATTTAACTAATTTTTGTGTATTTATCTTGTGTACTGATACTTTGCTGAAATCTTCTGTAAGTTCTAGTAGTTTTCTTGTGGATTTTTTGGGGTTTTCTGTGTATAAGATCATATCATTGCAAATGGAGATACTTTTACTTCTTCCTTACCACTTTGGATGCCCTTTATTTCTTTTTCTAGCCCAATTGCTCTGGCTAGGACCTCCAGCACAATGTTGAATGAAAGTGGTGATAAACGGCTTCTTTGTCTGGTTCCCATTCTCAAGGGGAATGCTTTCAGACTCACACCATTTAGGATGATGTTGGCCATTGGCATTGTATAAATGCCCATAATTACATTAAGGAATTTCCCTTCTATTCCTATTTTGCTGAGACTTTTTATCATGAATGGATATTGGACTTTATCAAGTGCCTTTTCTGCTGAGATCATATGTTTCCTGTCTTTTCTTTTATTAATGTGATGGATTACATTGATTATTTTTCTAATGTTGAACCATCCCTGCACACCTATTATAAATCCCACTTGATCTTGGTGAATTATTTTTTTGATATGTTGTTGAATTCTATTAGCTAGAATTTTGTTGAGGATTTTTGCATCTATGTTCATAAGGGATATTAGTCTGCAATTTTCTTTTTTATGGTGTCTTTACCTGGTTTTGGTATCAGGGTTATGCTGGCTTCATAGAATGAGTTTGTGGGTATTCCGTCCTTTTCTATGCTCTGAAATACCTTTAGTAGTAGTGGTGTTAACTCTTCTCTGAAAGTTTGGTAGAATTCTCCAGTGAAACCATCAGGCCCACAGCTTTTTGTTGTTGGGAGTTTTTAAATTACCTTTCAACCTCCTCTTTTGTTATGTGTTTATTTAGTTGTTCTACCTCTGTTTGTGTTAGTTGAGGCAAATAGTGAGTTTCTAGAAATCTGTTCATTTCCTCTAGGTTTTCAAATTTGTTAGAGTACAATTTTTCATAATATTCTGTTATGATTCTTTTAAGTTGGTTGGGTCTGTTGTGATGCCGCCCCTCTCATTTCTTATTCTGGTTATTTTCTTCCTTTCCTATTTTTCTTTTGTCTGTTTGGCCAATGGTGTATCAATTCTGTTGATCTTTTCAAAGAATCAGCTTTTGGTCTTGTTAACTCTTTCAATTGTTTTTCTATTCTCTATTTCATTTAACTATGCTCTAATTCTTATTATTTCCTTTCATCTGTCACCCGAGGGCTTCTTTTAGTTCTCTCTTTCTATTTGTTCAAATTGTAGGGGTAATGTTTTGATTTTGTCCCTTTTTTCATTTTGCGTGTGTACATTTATTGCTATAAATTAACCTCTGAGTACTACTTTTGCTGTGTCCCAGGGGTTCTGGTAGAATGTGTTTTCATTCCACTTAATTCTGTGAATTTCTTTATTCCACCCTTATTTTCTTCTATAACCCAATAGTTTTTGAGCAAGGTGTTGTTCAGTTTCCATGTGTTTGATTTTTTTTTCCCTTGCTTTTTCTGCTATTGATTTCTACTTTTATGGCTTTATCATCAGAAAAGATGCTTTATAATATTCCAATGCTTTGGATTCTGTTAAGCTTGCTTTATGGCCTTATATGTAGTATATTCTGGAGAATGTTCCATGTGCATTGGAAAAGAAAGTATACTTGGCTGCTGTTGGGTGGAGTCTTCGGTATATGTCTATGAGATCAAGTTGGTTGATTGTGGCATTTAGATCTTCTGTGTCTTTATTGGGCTCTTTTCTGGATGTTCTGTCCTTCACCAAAAGTGGTGTGTTGAAGTCTCCTACTATTATTGTGGAGCTGTCTATCTCTCTTTTCAATCCTGTTAGAGTTTGTTTTATGTATTTTGGAGCCCTGCAGTTGGGTGCATAAATATTTATCATGGTTATGTCCTCCTGGTGTATTGA
>NW_004443948.1:1120720-1126509 GCF_000243295.1 Trichechus manatus latirostris | reverse complement strand
GTACTACTGTTTCATGAGAAACTATTTGTTCTGTAGGCCTTCACCTGAAGTACAATAAAATATAAAAAAAATAAAAATAAAAATAAATTCTCTGTTTATCTTTCGTTTTGGGAAGTTTGATTATAGTATGTCTTGGTGACTTTCTTTTGGGATCTACCTTATGTGGAGTTCGATGAGCATCTTGGGTAGATTTCTTTTGATGAGCATAAGTGTTTGACTTTTAGGACTTTTCTGCCAACAAATCTTCAACAATTCTATGTGTATTTTCTATTATCCTCCCCTTTTCTGGTACTCCAATCACTCATGGGTTATTCGTCTTGATAGAGTCCCACATAATTCCTAGGATTTCTTCAGTATTTAAAATTCTTTTACCTGATTTTTCCCCCGCATATGTTGGTGTCAAGTGCTTTATCTTCATTCTCGCTAATTCTGACATCTATTGCCTCAATTTTGCTCCTGTGACTTTCTATTGAGTTGTCTAACTATGAAATTTTATTGTTAATCTTCTGGATTTCTGACTGATGTCTCTCTATGGATTCTTGCAGCCTGTTAAATTTGTCATTGTGCTCTTCTCTAATCTTCTTAAGTTCCTCTATTGCTTTGTCTGTATGTTCCTTGGCATGCTCTACATTTTCAATGATCTTTTTCCTGATGTCTTGAAGAGTTCCGTATATAAGTCTTTTGTATTCTACCTCTGGTAATGGCAAGAAGTTCTCTTCCTCAGGAAAATTTCTTGTTTCTTTGTTTTGGGAGCTTGCTGAAGCCATCATGGTCTGTCTCTTTTTGTGATTTCATATTGACTGTTGTCTCTGTGCCTTCAATGCCTTATTATATTTATTTATTTTATGTTTGCTTACTGTGTCCTATCTTCTTGTTTTGTTTTTCTTTGGTATGCCCAAATATGCTGCTTTTGAGAGCTAGTTTTATTATTGGTGCCTTTGAAGTTCTAACGTCCTGTCACCAGGTAGTTAGATCTGTTACTAGGTATGTGATCCCAGGAGTCTGTTTACTTTTCTTGTATGGATTTAGCTCAGGTGTCCAGGTAGTTGGTTACCAAATGTGTGGTGCAGACTCTTACTTACAATCCTGGACATGCAGGGAAGATTGGCATAGGCGCATGTATCTGGCTGCAGTAGGGGGTTCATGTGCTGAGTAAGACAGGGGACAGACAGCTGCTCCTGAGTGTCTAGGTGCAAAACATGTCCCTGTTCCCTAGAGCTTGTAGATGGGTGAGCTTTGCAGCTGGACTATGGGTACTCAGTGCTGTTGGCTGTAAGGACTGGGAAGCACCACTTATTCTGGGACTCCTGTCATGTGTGGCTAGGTGGAGTGGTGGAGCCAGCAGTCCTCAGGCCCCTGATGTGGGTAGGGGAAGACCCTGCTTAATGGGCAGAGCATTGTCAAATGTCATGAACTCGCCACTTCACTATATAGCGGATACAGTTGAAGTTAGGCTTTAGGTATATACTCTGTTGTACTGTGGAAATGAGGGCCTATGCTGTTGAAATGAGCCCACACATGTGTATGCAGGGGGAAAGGCACTCAAAGTCCGTGGACCCCTTATACCTGTGCCTAGGCAAAGGAGCTGTGTCTACCCTGAGTTCCTGGCTTAGGGGAGAAGGCAAATAATTTTTTCCCCTGTTTGTTAATTTGTTCCCTCTCTAAGGCCGGGAGAATGGCTCAGGGCACATGACAGGTCCTACTTCTGGCCCAGTGGGCTTGGCAATCACTGAAGCCGTCCCTGACCCAACGCAGAGCATGGAGTGGGGAGGTAAATGGGAGAGAGGTTTTTCCCAAAAGGGAATGTTTTTGATCTGTGTGGTAGGCCAGATGCAAGTACTTATCTTTCACACATGAAGGGCTGCTTCTCCCTGGTTCCGTATAACCGAGTAGTCTCTCTGCTACTGGGTCTTTCCCAATGTAGAAAACACCTCCCGAGCACCACTGCTTGCTTCACCATGCACCACGAGCTGATCCAGCCTGAAGGGTTCGACTCTACTGGGTCAGGTCTGGCAACTCCTTGCTGCTTCCAAACTATCTCTCCCTCCCCCTACCACACAGTCTGGTTCCTCAACTTTGCCTTTGATGTTCAGGGCTCCTAGATTGTCATATATAATCGATTCACTTGTTTTTTCAGGTCTTTTTGTAAGAAGGACCACCTGAAGTGTCTAACTACTCTGCCATCTTGGCCATGCCTCATGATCTCTCTTTTATAAGAAGACAAGAACAGAAAGATATATCGAAACCAATGATCTTTGGTGGTTACCAAGGAGAGGAGGAGGAGAGGAAAGTATGCTTTAGATTGTTAGAAACTTGTTATTTATTTATTTTGTTGATGGGAAAAGTGGCATCATATGTGGATGTAGTGAGCACAGCACAACCAAAGTGAAAACAAATGGTTAAGCACATATAGATGGGTATAGGCATGTTGGTATACAGGTAGGTACAGGTGTGTACTCAGGTGAGAACAGATAGACATCTCTATAAGTATGCATAAATATAAATATGTGGGTGCAGGCACGTACGTTCCTTAGAAGACACAAATAAGGATATACCACAGACATAACCAAACACCTTCCAAGACTGGTTTTCTGGGTTTGAACACTTAGGACCATAGTCTCATGGGACATCTCAGTCAATTGGCATAACATAATTCACAAAAATCATGATCTGCATCCTAATGAAGTGAGTAGTGTCTGGGGTCTTAAAATCTTGTCAGCAGCCCTCTAAGACATAACAACCAGTCTCTACTTGCCAGGAGCAAAATAGTAAGAAGGAAACCAAAAGTTCAGAGAAGAAATAAGCCAACACAAGCCACAACTTCATTTAACCTAAGAACAGAAGAATTAAATGGTGCCTGGCTATCACAACTAATAATTCTGACTGGGGTCACAATAGATGATCCTGGATCGAATGGGATAAACATGTGGAGCAGAACTCAAAATTTTATTTAAAAAACAAAAACAAACAAACAAACAAAAAAAAAAAAACGGATGAACTGGAACAGCAGAGAATTGAAAACTCCCTGAGACTATTGCTCTGAGATACTCTTTAAACCTAGAACTGAGCCTATCCCCTGCTTTCACCCTTTAGTGAAACAGCAGAGTGGCACACAAGATAAAGGTTATTGCTTATAAGATTGGTGCTCTACTTAAAAACCATTAGTATGAGACCAAAATGTCAACAATTACTCAAAAGCAAAGATGAGAAGATAAGGGGGCAGGGAAACTAGAGTACTGGAAATATAACAAACGGAACACACACTGTGAAAAACATAACTAATGTCACTGAACAATCTGGGCAGAAGTTGCTAAATGGGGACCTAACTTGCTGTGTAAGCTTTAACCAAACACTCAATAAAAAGAAGAAAAGAAAAATTAAACTGGTGAATATAAAATTTTACCTTAACAGTAAGTGACTGACGAATAGTAAAAGTAACATTATTCATCATTAGGCCAAATCTATTCTAATTTTTTTGGGGGGTTGAGAGATTACTCCTATATTTGGCTGCTGAAATAAAGTTTTGCAATCTACTCCATCCATCCCCCCTCCAGTGTATGTGAAATAAATTTATTTACATTTTAGTGAATGCGGGTATGTCTCTGATTGTCTTGAGGATTACAGCAGAAATCTTCAGAATAGCTACAGGCTGTTTAAAGATACCCCCACTACACTTTTTTTGTCTTTTTTTCTTTTTGTGTGTAAACTTTTACATGAGTTTTTACAGTAGAGGTCTCATACAATATTTGTTCTTTTTGTGATTGGCTTATTTTACTCAGCATAATGTCCTACAGTTTGATCCAAGTTATGAGAGGCTTCACAGATTCATCATTGCTCTTTATCCTTGCATAATACTCCATTGTGTGTATGTACCATAGTTTGTTTATCCATTCATCTGTTGATGGGCATCTAGCTTGTTTCCATCTTTTTGCTATTGTGAACAGTGCTGCAATGAATATGGGTGTGCATGTGTCTATTCATGTGACAGCTCTTATTTCTCTAGAATGTATTCCTAGGAGTGGGATTGCTGGATTGTATAGTATTTCTATCTCTAGCTTTCTAAGGAAATGCCATATCATTTTCCAAAATGGTTGTATCATTTTGCATTCCCACCAGCAGTGCATAAGAGTTCCTATCTCCCCACAGCCTCTCCAACATTTGTTATTTCCAGTGTTTTTGATTCATGCCAGTAATGCCAGGGAGAGATGGTATCTCTGTGGTTTTAATTTGCATTTCTCTAATGGCTAGTGATCCGGAGCAGTTCCTCATGTGTCTGTTGGCCCCTTGAATGTCTTCTTTGGTGAAGTGTCTGTTCATTTCCATTGCCCATTTTTTAATAGGATTATTTGTCTTTTTGTTTTAGAGGTGTTGGATTTTCCTGTAGATTATGGAGATTAGACATTTGTCTGACTTGTCCAAAATGTTTTTCCCAATCTGTAGGTTCTCTTTCTACTCTTTTGGTGAAGCCTTTTGATGAGCATAAGTGTTTAATTTTTAGAGGATCCCAGTAATCTAACGTATCTTCTGGGGTTTGTGTGTTGTTGGTTATGGTCTGTATCCTGTTAATGCTGTGCATTACGGTCTTTAGCATTGATCTTATTTTTTCTCCTATGAACTTTATGGTTTTTGGCCTTATATTTAGGTCTTTGATCCATTTCGAATTAGTTTTTGTGTATGGTGTGAGGTATGGGTCCTTTTTCATTTTTTTGCAGATGAACATCCAGTTTTGCCAGCATTATTTGTTGAAAAGACTGCCTTTCCCCATTTGATGGACTTTGGGCCCTTGTCGAAGATCAGGTGATCTAGGTGGATAGATTTACATCTGGGTTCTCAATTCTGTTCCACTGGTTAATGTATCTGTCATTGTACCAGTACCAGGCTGTTTTGACTATTGTAGCTGTATAGTAGGTTCTGAAGTTAGGTAGTGTGAGTCCTCCAACTTTATCTTCTTCTTCAATAGAGCTTTACTTATCTGGGGCTTCTTCCCTTTCCATATAAAGTGAATGATTAGTTTTTCCATCTCTTTAAATAATGTTGTTGGTATTTGGATTGGGATTGCATTGTATTTGTAAATTGCTTTGGGTAGAATTGTCATTTTCACTATGTTGAGTCTACCTATCCATGAGCATGGTATGTTTTTCCATTTACTTTGATCCCATCTGGTTTCTTACAGTAGAGTTTTGTAGTTTTCTTTGTATAGGTCTTTTACTTCCCTCGTTAGATTTATTCCTAAGTATTTTATTTTTTTAGGGGCTATCATAAATGGTATTATTTTTCTGATTTCCTTTTCATCCTTCTGTTTATTGGTGTATTGGAATCCAGCTGATTTTTGTATGTTTATCTTGTACCCTGCTACTCTGCTGAATCCTTCTATTAGTTCCAGTAGTTGTCTCATGGAGTCTTTAGGCTTTTCTATGCATTTTATAATATCATCCACAAACAGGGACAGTTTAACTTCTTCATTACCAGTTTGGTTGACATTTATTTGTTTTTCTTGCCTTATTGCTGTATCTAGGACTTTCCAGCACAATGTTAAATATGAGTGGAGATAAAGGGCATTCCTGTCCTGTTCCTATTCTCAAGGGGAATGTTTTCAGCCTCTCTCCATTAAGAATGATGTTGGCCATTTGTTTTGCATAGATGCCCTTTATTATGTTGAGAAATTTTCCCCCATACCTATTTTATTGAGAGTTTTTATTAGGAATGGGTGTTGGGCTTTGTCAGATGCCTTTTCTGTGTCAATTGAGATGATCATGTGATTCTTTTCTTTCCTTTTATTTATGTGGTGG